>NC_028645.1:33891890-33950775 GCF_001406875.1 Solanum pennellii | reverse complement strand
CTATGATCCTTTCCTAATTGTCTATTACAGCTTACTTTTAGCAGGACTAACCAGGCAAGTTCTAGCTCATTACAAATAGTGGACTATTCCAATTTTCCTCACACTCAATTGACTTCTCATTACTCTACCAGATTATCAGACACCTAGTTCGAATTTTAGACTTAGGGTCATGCAGTGGTGTACCTCTATGTCATGCTTAGAGCCACACACTTATCAATTACTATGCCTAGTCATGCATCATTTTCCATTTTATCAGGAACTCATTTTAGACATCATGCTTTAGAATTAAACTATGTACACAAGATATAGACATGCTGGTTCAACAAAAAAAAGTAATCAGTCTCTTGGGGAAAAAGAACACAGGCAAGAAAACCCCCAAAGAGGATAGTGATTTGGGCTACACAGACTTCACCCTAGCACTGACTTTCCATTTACCCCACCCCCAACAAAAAGATATGAAATTGTCCCCAATGCATAAAAAAATTTTGAAATACAAGAGTGGTAGGTGAAGCAAACCTGGGGCGCAAAGCGCCGACGATCAGCACGGACCGTTGTGATTATGACGGTACATCGTCGATGTCCGTCCTGGGACACTTAAGAAAAAAATGGGGACCCTTAGGAGAGGGGTCTCTGACCGTCATGACGGCTATGCAGGACGGGCCATCGAGAGTATGACGGTCCGTCGTAAATGTCCATTGGAGGACACTTAGAAAATGTGAGAGACCCATAGGAATAGGGTCTCTTACAACCAGAACGGTTGTGCAGGTTGAATAGTCGTGGAATCGACGGTCCGTCGCATGTGTCCGTTGGTGACTATTGTAGAGTGATTTTCTACAGAATTTCCTGGTGATGTGCCTGCATATTTTAAACCCATTAGTAGAAAATGTTATCATTACTAAAAAGAAAAAGAAAGAAAAGAAAAAAAACTATAAGTATTGGGTTGCCTCCCAACAAGCGCCTCATTTAAGTCGCGGCACGACTGAGGACACTTGATTACTCAGCCTTCATCAAGATGGTATGCCTCTATCACTTCATTCACCGATGCAGTATGCTCAAAATAGAGTTTTATTCATTCTCTATTCACCTTAAACCCCACTCACCTCCTTGGTTTTTAACTCAACTGCTCCATGAGGGAATACTTGGGTAATCAAGTAAGGCCCAGTTTGTTTGGAATTGAGCTTTCCCGGAAGCCAATGCAACCTTGAACTGTCTAACAGCACCACATCCCAACCATAAACTCTGGTTTTTCACTTTTTAGTTCATTATCCTTCTTCATCTTTTCTTTGTGGTATATGGCAGATACAGATTGGATCTCACCACTCTGCTTCATGGACTTGCAAATGTTGAAGGTTGCTTCTTCATTGTTCAACCAAAATTTCATCTGCCCCTTTTCCATATCAACTAAGGCTCTACCCGTAGCAAGGAATGGCCTCCCAAGAATAATAGGCACTTCAAAATCGACTTCACAATCAAGAATAACAAAATTTGCCGGAAATATGAACGACTCCACTTTTACTAGCACGTCGTGGAGTATCCCTATAGGCCTGTTCACTGTTCGATCAGCCATCAGTAGCCGCATTGCAGTGAATTTTGGGTCACCCAAACTCAACTTCTTATAAGTCAAGAGGGGCATGAGATTTATGCTTGCCCCCAGATCACATAATGCTTTCGCAAAATGTAATGACCCGACTATACAGGGAATAGTGAACACACCCGGATCTTCTTTCTTTTGTGCGAGAGATCTTGTAGAAATAGCGCTACAATGCTGCATTCTATCATCATCCTCGAAAGTGACCGATCTTTTCTTTGTAACCAGATCTTTCATAAACATTGCATAACCGGGCATTCGTTCTAGAGCTTCTACCAAAGGGACATTGATAGAAAGCTGCTTCAACATTGTTATAAAACGCCGATATTTACCATCCTCGGTCTTTTTCACTAATCTCTGAGGAAAGGGGGGTGGTGGTCTAGGCATGGGAATGACCTTTATAGGGACTTCTGCATCTTTTACAGTGCTATCTTCTGCTTCACCACTACCCTCTACCACCTTATCATTATCCTTTCTCACCTTTTCCTCATTAGACGGTATAGGTGGATCAATGGCTTGCTTACCACCCCGAGTAGTGATTTCCATACAGTGTGCATCATTTTTCGGATTTTGAACAGTGTTGCTTGGAAGAGTGCCCGGTTGCCGTGTGTTCACAGTCGCAGATAATTGGGCCATTTGCAACTCGATCTGCTTAATCGATATTGTGTGTGTATCAACTTTTTGCCCAATACCCGCTAAATCACTCCTTAGCTCTTTAATGTGCTCATCACTAGCATCGAACCTCCTTATCATTTTGTGCAACATATCCTCAACTTGCGCCATACTATCTCCACCATCCCTAGGAGTAACATCACGATTTTGAGGAGGGACATAGGGCCCATTCCTATTATTTCTTTTACCATAGTTACCCCTGTTGAAATTGTTGTCGCGGTTGTAGTTTCCATCTCGGACATAATGACCCTCACGATTATAGTTACCATAGTTCCGAACTTGGTTCCCTTGACCTTGGCGCCAATTCTCCTGATTAGAGCCTTGGGTACTCGGTCGGAAACCCCCTGTCTTCTCATTTACTGCATAGGATTCCTCCGCATAATAGCATTCATCATTAGGTTGTGGTGGTTTAGACAAGTAGTTAACTACATTTATCTTTTCTGCACCCCCAGTGATATGTTTGAGTACCAACCCAAGCTCAGTTCTCATCTGAGCCATTTCTTCACGAATCTCATCTGTGGCTGGGTTGTGAGTGGACTGAACTGCGAAGGTATTTCTCCTGGTATCTGATTTCCTAGTACTCCAAGCTTTATTGTTTCGGGAGATTTTCTCTAATTTTTCAGCAATCTCAGCGTAAGGACACTCCCCATAAGATCCACCTGCTATAGTGTCCAACACCGCTTTGTTATTATCATCCTGTCCCCGATAGAAGTGTTCCTTCAGTGACTAATCATCTATACAGTGATTTGGGGCGCTTCTAAAAAACGAGGTGAATCTATCCCAAGAACTACTAACTGACTCTCCTGGTAGTGCCACAAAGTTGTTCACTCTGTCTTTGTGGTTTAGTTTTTTGGAGACCGGGTAATAGCGTGCTAAGGAAACATCCCTTAGTTGGTTCCAAGTGAAAATTGAGTTGTATGGGAGCTCGGTGAACCAAATAGCAGCCTCTCCCTTCAGTGAGAGAGGAAACACTCTTAGCCCTATTACATCCAAGTCCAAGTCAGGACTCCCTAGACAGCTTTACACACTGCCCTTTCCTTAGCTATATAGGCATGTCGATCCTCAGAAGGTAGCCCTGAAAACAAACCTCTGGCAGTTAGCATTTGCATCATGCTACTAGTTACCACAAAAGTATGGCCTGGTGGTAAAGGGGGCAAGACAACTGGCCCATCAGAGTCTTCTATATTGTCATAGCCTCTGTAGTATTCTTGGGGCCGTGGAGCGGGATTTCGTCCTTTCTGTTGGTGTTCACCCGGAGCATCGGGTAACAACTGACCATGAACATCAACCGGAGCTGGGATGTTCTGGTTTGGATCATCATCATTGATTCCCAAGTTTCGATTCATGTTGCATAGTGTACGCTCTAATTCGTGATCGTAGGGAAACAATGGTTCTCTTCCTCTCCGTGTATTTGGCATACAAGGAAGATGGTTCTGCAAGAATCAAAAACAATAAAACAAAGTAAAATCAAGAAAATATCAACTAAACTATAGTAATAAGTTTAAATTAATGTAAAAGCTACTTTCCCCGGCAGCGGCGCCAAAATTTGATACGCTCAAACTTACTTCTCAAATAAGAAGTAAAGTTGTCGTGTCAAGTAAATAACCCAACTAGTGAAGTTTGGATCGTTCCCACGAGGAAAATAGTTTAGACTTAACTTCAATCTATTACTACTATTATTCAGTCAATTACTTCCTTGGAAAGCAAAAATGATAAAGGGGGTTTTCTATTTTTAAATAAATGAAAATAACTAGCGAAATTGAAAGAGACAACTAACAGCTTCAAATGTTGGAGTTTAATCAATTAATGAAAGTAACTAGGGTTTACGTGTTCCCCACAGGTTCATAACTTGACAAGTCTAACTATAAACAATTCTTTCCTAGTATCTTGCATGCAAAGTTATAAGTTATTTATTTCTAAATCCTTTGTCCGGCATCTAGAAAATTTCACTCCGCACCTTGGTCCGGCTACGTGTGTTGCTATACTAACCCTTATCTTTACCTCATATTCAGCATCGTATTCGATATTTGACTAAGTTATTACCTCGTACCAATAAATACTAGCCTATTAGATAGTATACACTAAATCTATGTTGAGAATTCTTTTCCTATTATCTACCTCCTTGGTCCGGCAAGTAGTATTAAGGCGAGTTCTAACGTTGGCCATCCGTTAAAAAGACGTCTAAGCGAAAGAATTATCAATACATGCAAAACACTATTCTAGAATTGTTATTTTGGTCAAGTTTTACCTCATTATTCGCCTATGGTTCCCACAACCCTAGTTATGGAGTTTAGTTACCCATAGTCATAATTACAATATTTAAATATGTGATATAAGAATTCATGCACTTACTTCGATGAGAAGGAGTAAAATCCGAAAGTTCACTTGATTAATCAGCAACAGTCACCAACAATCAATGATAAAAGTCTCAAATTATTCAAGAATCTCAAAATAATCAATAATCTCTCAAAGAGTCTAAAAAATAATCAAGAATCTCACAATATTCAAGGGTCTAACAATGATCAAGAGTCTACCCTCATAATCCAAAGTCTAACCCCAAAAACGAGGTTTTTTGAACTATTTATAAAAAATAAAAACCTAATTAAACAAGGACTCTATTTGCTGGAAATCTGTAAAAACGCGGCTGGGTCGACGGACCTCGTGATGGGACGTCGTGGTCACGACGGGCCGTCATGGACTCCGTCGTCCCATACTTAGCATGTTCTTCTGCTGCTCTCTTCATTACCCTCGACTGCAAGTATGACGGATCGTCACGGGCACAACGGTCCGTCGAGGGTCTCCGTTCCAAAACACTTGAACTCTTGGAATATGGGTACTGGGACTACTTCTCTGATCTTCATGACGAACCTGCAGGACGGACCGTCATGGATACGACGGTCTGTCACACTTTCCGTAACCCACACTTGGTCAGACTTCCCCATCTTCCTTCAGCAGCTGCACTACGCTTCCACCTACGGACTGTCACGAGCATGACGGACCGTCACAAGCTCCGTAGGTGGTCTCTTCTGCATTTCTTCGCTCAAAAACCTCCACATTCATCTTTGGACAGATTTCCTGCAAATAAGGAGAAACTTATATAAAAATTTGCACAAAAAGACTTTTGGAAACACTAAACTTAAGGAAAAAAGTATTAATAATACCGTGAAACCACGGTATATCAATGAACTCGAAGTATCTTCTTGTTTTTAGTGGATTATCAGTATCCACATAATTTATGTTAGAAAATAGAAGTTTAACAAGATGTTTTACCTCAAAATTTTCATATTCTTTGTCAAGGGACAATATTGGAGAGACTTGCAAAGAGATGATTTCAAAGGTTTCTTTTACCTTTGGAGTTCTATCTGTAGTTGAGGCAGTACTTGGTGCAACTGCTTCTTTGAAGCTCTATGGAGCTTTCATAGTGTAAGAATCTTTGGTTTAGGGGGAAGAGTATCTGGGTACTCCTGATGGCGAGTGTGAGCAAGGCTCTATGATTTGTTTAAAGGGTTTAATAGAGCTCGGAGGCAAAGGAGGAAAAGGAGTTATTGAAAAGGCTGGGTTTATGGGTGGTAAGCTAGCTAAAGCTGAGTATTTGTTATGGTCATTCGATGATGGCCTGATAGCAAATGGTTTGGCTGAAGGTTTTCCTTCAGGACTCTTTCCTTTATTCTTGAAGGGGATCCCTGTTATGGCTCTTTAAGAGGGCCTCATGATGATTTTCCTGCAAGAATTATTTTTTCCTTTAATAAATTCAATTTTAAAATCGAAGCTGGATGATAAGGCTTGCCACCTAGAAAAAATTTGTTTAGAAACAAGATTTTTAACATCTTTCTGCAGAACTTCTTTAGCAGATTTGCAATCTACTCTAAGCGAGAATTCTTTATTAATAAGATCATCTTTGAGTTTAGTGATGCAGAGAACTATAGAAAGAACTTCTTTCCTAATAGTACTATAATTCTTTTGTGCTGAATTCCAGATTCCCAAGGTATAACGAACTAATTGTTCTGATGAATTTGGGGTTCTTCTCTGTTTGAGGATACCACCAAATCCTATATTAGATGCATCAGTCTCTACGATCATAAAATAGTCTGGGTTAGAAATACCTAGAAAAGGAAGGCTTTTAACCGTAGATTTAAGAAGAAGAACAGATTTAGTATGTTCGTTAGTCCAAGGAGACGGATCCTTCTTTAATCTGTCAAAGATTGTTTACAGATTTGCCTTACTTTAGGGATAAAGTTGGCAATATAATTAAGGCTTCATAAGAACCTTTGCAGTTGAGATTTGTCAAGAATAATATCAGGGATTTTTTTAGAAAACTCAATGGCCCTGAAAATAGGTTTATAGGTAACTTGATACAAATCATGACCTAAAAATCTTATTTTTGTTTGAAATAATTTTATTTTCTTAGAACTAATGACTAATCCATTGTGCTTAATTATTTTGAATAAAACATTCAGATGTTTGAAATGAGAATCAATGTCCTCGGAGAAAATTAATACGTCATCAATATATACAATTGATATATTGCTAATGTGATTAAAAATGGAATTCATTGTATTTTGAAATTAAGAAGGGGCGTTCTTAAGCCCAAAAGGCATGACGTTCCATTCAAATTGTCCAAACGGGACACTGAACGCAATTTTATATTTATCCTTTTTGGAAATTTGAATTTGCCAAAAACCCGATTTTGAATCAAATTTTCTATAAACATTGGTGTTGAAAGTTCTTTTTAAAAGATCTCTTTTATTTGGAATTGGATAGCGAATCCATTTCAAGGCTGTGTTTAAAGTCTTGTAATTTATAACAAGTCTTGGAGAACCTCGTTCTTGCTCAGCTGCATTGTTAACATAAAATGCTGAACAACTCCAAGGAGATTTAGAAGGTCTAATAATTTTATTAGCCAAAAGAGAGTTAATTTCCATTTACAGACTTCCATCAGTTCATGGTTCATCTGAATAGGCCTAGCTTTCGTCGAAATGGCCTTTTCATCAAAACCATCAATATATGGTAAATCTATAATGTGGGTCTTTTTGGCCCAAAAAGCATTTGGAAACTCAGAGCAAATTTTTCTCTCAAAAGTTTTTTGAAGATTAGCAATTTTAGCCATCATTCCTGGGGTTTTTAAAATTTGCTCTATTTTTTTAACTTAGATATCTTCTTTAAGAAAAAAATCTGGTTTATTTTGAAAGCAGTTTGTTTGTGTAAAAATTTACTTTCTTCAAGAGAAAGTGTTTTTGTAAAGGGAAATGAAATTTCTTTTCCAAAAATTTTTGTTTTGATAGAATCAAAGTCTGAAATATAAGGTTTATCTGAGTGATAAAAGGAATTCCTAAAATGATTTCTTCGTTAATATTTTTAGGAATAACGAAGTCATTAGAAAGACAAATACCATTTTGTCAAATATGGGCATTGGATAATTTATTATTAATAAGGATACGTTCACCAGTTGCGCTGTATAGCTTGGTGGTTCCCTTTTGAAGATACTTAGTAGGGATTAAACCTTCAACAATGAAATTTCTATCTGCGCCACTGTCTAACAAAGCAATTTTGTTAAGAACATAATTATTATTAATGACTAATTTAATAAGGATGTGAGAACTTTGAGGTATTATCTTTGTAATCATGTTTACACCTACCTCAGTTTCATCTCCGGGGAATGAAGATTCTTCGAAACCATTTTTTTCATTGTCCGAATGAGTCGGTTCTTTTCTTTTAGATGTCCCTTCTGCGTCTCTAAGGATTTCTTTAGTTAGGGCATCAATTTCGATTTTATGAATTCTAGATTTGACCTCTCTGATTTCTTGTTTAAGAAGATTCACTTCTGAGCGAAGCTCATCAATAGAAGTTTCATCCTTCTTATTGTCAAATCTATTCATAATCTGTTTCATGCTTAAAGGAATTACACTTGTAGTAACCTCCTTTTCTTTTCGGGTACTAACTAGGTTTTGAAGTTCCAATAAATAACTTCTTCGAGCATCATCATCTTTGATATGCTCAATTGTTGCAAATAAGATTTCAGCTGAATCTTCAGAGATAACCCTTATAGATTGATTGTCGCATAGGCAAAAGGCTCCTTGACAGTTGCACTCTGGGCTACTGTCATCTGTGTTTTGATCTACATTAAGAAACTCTTCGTCTTCAGTTTCACTATTAAAAGAGGATTCAGATTCTGATTCTTCTTCGTCTAAGATAGAGAGAAACTACTTCTTAGTTTCTTCGTCTACTTCAAGAAGGTTGATCTTCTTCTTTTTTCTTTTGTTTTTGGGACAATCAGGAGACTTATTTCCTTATTTGCCACAAGTCCAAAAGTAAAAACATTTTATGAAAAATTACAAAGTGTCTTGTTCTTTTTCCGTCTTTAATTTATGAAGCTTCCGCAATATATATAATAAAGTATGTTTTTATATATTCTATCTCTCACCGTTATTATCCTGAAAAATGGCATCAGAGCCATCATTAAGTTTGTGTTCAACTTCAATTGAACCAGTATCAATAAGTATGAACTCGAAGTATCTTCTTGTTTTTAGTGGATTATCAGTATCCACATAATTTCTGTTAGAAAATAGAGGTTTAACAAGATGTTTTACCTCAAAATTTTCATATTCTTTGTCAAGGGCCAATATTGGAGAGACCTGCAAAGAGATGATTTCGAATGTTTCTTTTACCTTTGGAGCTTTATTTGTAGTTGAGGCAGTACTTGGTTCAACTGCTTCTTTGAAGCTCTCTGGAGCTTTCATAGTATAAGAATATTTGGTTTGGGGGGAAGAGTATTTGGGTACTCCTGATGGCGAGTGTGAGCAAGGCTCTATGATTTGTTTAAAGGGTTTATTAGAGCTCGGAGGCAAAGGGGGAAAAGGAGTTAATGAAAAGGCTGGGTTTATGGGCGGTAAGCTAGCTAAAGCTGAGTATTTGTTTTGTTCATTCGATGATGACCTGATAGCAAATGGTTTGGCTAAAGGTTTTCCTTCAGGACTCTTTCCTTTATTCTTGAAGGGGATCCCTGTTATGGCTCTTGAAGAGGGCCTCATGATGATTTTCCCTAGACAAGGAAGGGTTTTAACCATAGATTTAAGAAGAACAACTGATTTAGTATGTTCGTTAGTCCAAGGAGACGGATCCTTCTTTAACCTATCAAAGAGTGGTTTACCGATTTGCCTTACTTTAGGGATAAAGTTGGCAATATAATTAAGGCTTCATAAGAACCTTTGCAGTTGAGTTTCCCAAAATTTTTGTTTTGATAGAATCAATGTCTGAAAAATAAGGTTTCATCTGAGTGATAAAAGGAATTCCTAAAATGATTTCTTCGTTAATTTTTTTAGAAATAACGAAATCATTTGAAAGACAAATACCATTATTGCAAATATGGGTATTGGATAATTTATTATTAATAAGGATACGCTCACCAGTTGCGCTGTATAGCTTGTTGGTTCCCTTTTGAAGATACTTAGTAGGGATTAAACCTTTAAAAATGCAATTTCTATGTGCGCCACTATCTAACAAAGCAATTTTGTTAAGAACATAATTATTATTAATGACTAATTTGATAAGGATGTGAGAACTTTGAGGTATTATCTTTGTAATCATGTTTACACCTACCTCAATCGGGGAACGAAGATTCTTCGAAACCATTTTCTTCATTGTCCGAATGAGTCGGTTCTTTTCTTTTAGATGTCCCTTCTGCATCTCTAAGGATTTCTTTAGTTAGGGCATCAATTTCGATTTTAGGAATTCTAGATTTGACCTCTCTGATTTCTTGTTTAAGAAGATTCACTTCTGAGCGAAGCTCATCTATAGAAGGTTCTTCCTTCTTATTGTCAAATCTATTCATAATCTGTTTCATACCGAAAGGAATAACACTTGTAGTAACCTCCTTTTCTATTCGGTTACTAACTAGTTTTTGAAGTTCCAATAAATAACTTCTTCGAGCATCATCATCTTTGATATGCTGAATTGTTGCGAATAAGATTTCAGTTGAATCTTCAGAGATAACCCTTATACATTGATTGTTGCATAGGGAAAAGGCTCCTTGATAGTTGCACTCTGGGCTACTGTCATCTGTGTTTTGAGCTACATTGAGAAACTCTTCGTCTTCAGTTTCACTATCAGAAGAGGATTCAGATTCTGATTCTTCTTCGTCTAAGATAGTGAGAAACTGCTTCTTAGTTTCTTCCTCTACTTCAAGAAGGTTGATCTTCTTATTTTTTCTTTTGTTTTTGGGAAAATCAGGAGACTTATGTCCTTCTTTGCAACAAGTCCAACACTTATCTTTTTGAGAAGTTTGTTTACTTTTTTTTTTAAAGTGGTATTTCCTTCTAGAGGATTTTTTATGATCTGGCAATTTTCCAGATCGCTCTTTCTTAGAAACCTTTCTTACCGAAGGTGGTATAAGAATTGGAAATCCAAAGTCATGACAGAAGCTGCCAAGCTCAGAAATCAAAAACTTTTGATCTTTCTTAAGCTGTTCTTTTAGCTTAAGATCAGTGTAAAGATCCATGGCTACAAAGTTAATTAAACTGATTAGATCACCATAAGAGAGTTGTGAGCAAGGGATCTTACCTTCACATCGATCTCTTATCTTTGACCTTACTTTTTCGGCTACCACCTGAAATCAGTTAATTTCTTGCAGTAAAGATTGTTTAGAATTTCTAAACTTCTATCTTGGAAAAGATGTGGTTCTCCCACGAAGTGTTTAGCAATACTATAGATAAGAGTCGCCTTAGCATCTTC
Source organism: Solanum pennellii (assembly GCF_001406875.1). Classification (NCBI taxonomy): domain Eukaryota; kingdom Viridiplantae; phylum Streptophyta; class Magnoliopsida; order Solanales; family Solanaceae; genus Solanum; species Solanum pennellii. The sequence goes on along the minus strand of NC_028645.1, from coordinate 33,939,788 downwards.
TACTGCTTCTATAGATGTAGAGGTTTGTCCTCCTTCAGTTTTGACAACTGATTTGTTTGCTACTGCATCAAGAATGTCAGCTCTATTTTGATATGTGAGATAATTGTCCCACCAATTTCTAAGAGTTCTTGTGAAACCTGCTACTAAGCTGTTAGAAGCTTGCTTGTCCGTGGAATTCTTCCATTTATAAGCTGTGACATTCATGCCCATCTCTTGAACTTTGTTGTAGATTTGGCCATCTGCCATTCCATCTATATTCCATTCTGTAATTCCCGAGCCATTTGCAATTCCTTGAGGGTGCAAATGGTTTTCTTCGAATTGAACATCGGGAAAAAAGGGTCTAGGTTAAAAGTTGTTGGAATAGTGGAGCCTATCCTTAAGAGCACTGATGTTTCCTCCCTGAGTTATTTTGAGCTTCGAGAGCTGGTCACTGATCCTTTCAAGGATCTTGGATAGTTATTGAATTCATTAGAAGGTTTAGAAAAGGCTTTAGGAGAGAATTCATGGATTTTAAAAATGGGACTGGTTTCAAAGTTAAAACCATTTTTTGAAGAACTGGGTTTATTACCAATCTGACTGGTACCGCTGTAATTATAACTGGAGTCTTCTATCTGTTTAGAAAAAACATGAAGAAATTGGTTGGTATAATTATTTTGTTCGAATACTTTGTTGATATCTACAACAGTTACAGGGTTGTTGTCCTTTTCTGAAGGCTTTCTGAAAGGAGTAGCTCTCAGGACTTCTTTTCTGTAAGGATTGTGAATAACTTCAAGAGGAGGAGTTATACTTTCGACAACCTTATCTTTGGTATGCCACTTGTTTATCAGAACTTGAAGTGATGAATTTGTTTCATCAATTTGGCCGGAATATTCAAACCATTTGAAGAATTTAATTTCAGTTTTGAATCTCTTCATGTCTTTGAACCATTTATCTCTGAATGAGATTGTTTGATCTTTTGTATATGTGTCAACATACCAAGCCTTTTTAAGAGCATGCTGGGGTTGTTCCATCACTTGCTGATTTTCTTGTTATCTGGAGTAAAACTCTCTGTAGATTTGATAACACCAACTGTGTCCCTTTCTATATGGAGAGAAGGTCTCGTGTCACTGGGAGAAGGAATTCCTTGAGTTGATTCATAAAAAACTTTAGGAATTGTGTTGGTAAAATCCACACCCTGAAATTTACTCTTTTCTAAAGCTTCAGAAACATAGAAACTTCATCATCTTCTTTGTTTTTTGAAGAAGACGGTCTAACCGAAGACATTCTTCGACTTGAAGAGGCTTGGTTGAAAGAGTTGGATCTTAAAAACTTAAGGTTAATAGATCCGTCTGAAAACTGAGTAATACTTTCTAGTGAAGACCTAGAAGGTTGAAAGGGAAGTGGTTCAGTAATAGATTCAAATTTCCAGTCATTATTGGAAAGAATCTCATCCCATTTAAGCAAATGAGGAACAAAGGTAGTATCGTGCTCTAGGTTTGCTTCCACGAGCATGGTGACTCCTTTAGCACTAGAGTTAATAGTCTTTGGGGCTATTGTAGTCTTCATTAGCTTGTAATATACCCTGTATATTACAGCTTTTTCTCTAGTGTCAATTTTGCTATTCATATTGTTGGTTTTGACATTAAGCGTCAGGGTATCTATGAGATTAGGGTCATCAATGTCAACCGAAAAATTTGGATAGCAATTAAAATAGACTAGGCCATTAGTTAGGTTACTTTCAAGGATACCTAACAAAGAGTCATTAAAATTGAGATTTCTAGTATCCCGAAGAATTAAACAAATAGGAATATTCAGACTTTTATGAAAAAAAGGTTTAACAGCAACTTTGATTAAACCAATATGAAGGAATTTAAAATCCTTCTTATATCTGTCAATATCAGCAGCAACAAGCAGTTTGATAGTATCTAAAGAATTATTAATAGCAGAGGTTGACTCACATGTCTTCATATTGTAATTCTTAAACAAGTTAATTACCTATTTGGTAAATCTTTTAAAAAGGTTCTTTGGGGATAGACAAATTTTTGCAATCTTTTTTCTTCTTTAGAGATAGAAACATTAACGCTATTAATAATATGATTATTCATAATTCTAGAAATGCTGTCTTTAGGCTAGAGAATAGTCATAGATTACCATCAAGAGAACATAATATTAACAGAGATTGTCCAAATTATGTGAACATGAATATTGGTAAAACAAATAAATTGAACCGTAACAAGGATCATCAGATTCATCTAAGGATTAATAGTGATAAAAACAATTAAATTGTCCTTGGATATTACTCATTCTTTGGCAAGTCATGTTGCAGGACGGAACACCAAAGATCTTTTGCCTGCCATTTAGGCCTTACGGACTTAAAGCGATCTAGTTTCAGGCTTACCAAGTCCTTAAGTCGGAGATTAATTGGCATACTCAGACTTATGCAGAGTAGAAACCTTAGCCTTTAACTTGTTTTAATCAGTATTAATAACAAGATGAAAATCAAAATCACTAAGTCAAAATTCTATAAATTGTTTTAACCAAGATTAATAGAAACATAAACAGTATAGTAACTAAGTTAACATTATTTTATCTAGATACAATCATATGACTTCTAACTGCCCAGACAACAACACAATTAGCTATGCATGCTAAAGACTAACGCCATTAACATGGCTCTGGTACCATTTTTCAGGATCATAACGGTGAGACATAGGTTAAACAAAAACTTACTTTATTATATATATTGCGGAAGCTTCAGAATTTATAGAAGAAGAGAAGTAAAAACATTTTATTAAAAATTACAAAGTGTCTTGTTCTTTTTCCGTGTGTCTTTCTTCTCTAAGGATGAAGTCTTAAATAGACTTGAAAGAATAAGGGAAATCTAAAAGCTTTTCTTATGATTGGATGTTGTTTTCTGTCCGTCGCTTTTGATAAAGCAAAGTATTTTGTTTTCTTTTGAAAAGCATCTTCACCTTTATCTTTTGATAAGGTTATGTCTGCCATTCTTGTCGGCCATAATTGTTGATAATGCCATGCTTTGCGGGTCCTGATAGAGTCCACTTAATAATTTAATCAAAAGGAAATTCCATCTCTTTAAGACTCTTCCTTTTCTTTCTAGATAATTCTAGCTCTATGAGCCTCTATCTGAAAGACTAGTTATTACGGATTTTAATATCCTCAACTAGTGATTAATCATAAAATGGATCTAAATAAGACTTTGCCAAAACTTTCGGTTTTAACATGTCTCCATTATCGTCACTTTGAGAGGACGAAGCTTCTTTAAGGAGTTTCATCATAGGCTGTTCATTATCTTCAGAGTCTAAGTCCGACAAGGCCTTTTGTAATCTTATGTTCAGTTCATTCTTAGATAAAGATTTCTGGGGAGATCTTCTAGAAATCGATCGGTTGACGATTGCAGCTTCTTTTGGAGCTGGAGACCATACTTTAATTAGGACTTCCCTTGATAGATACTTCATCCTGTCAAATTCTGCAATACAGAAAGTCCAACTAATAATATAAGAAATTCTCTTTTGAATAAAATAATTACATAGTTTTATATTTTCTGGGAGAGAAGATATGTCTTGATCTAGCTGAAACGGGCTGAATTTGTCAGCGAAGTTTTTTGGTAGAACTTGTCTATTACCGCCAAAACAGTTCCGCCATTCGTAAAACCATCTTGGGATGACTCTCTTGGTCACCTCTGGACTATACTTGATAAACCACGTCAGAGTAGTTGGCCTAAGGTATAGGAAGTTGAACCAGGCTGATCTGTAGTCATGCCAATTGAATGTTTTAGGTCTGTGTTCCCTCAATACATTAATAGGGGTGTGCAAGTGACTTACCTGCCACTCAAAAGGAGATAAAATTTTCTTGGTAGTTACTTTAGAGTAAGAAATACTATAAGGATCAGAGCTATCATTAAGTTTGTGTTCAACTTCAATTGAACCAGTATCAACAAATATGAACTCCAAGTATCTTCTTGTTTTTAGTGAATTATCAGTATCCATATAATTTTTGTTAGAAACTAGAGGTTTAACAAGATGTTTTACCTCAAAATTTTCATATTCTTTGTCAAGGGACAATACTTGAGAGACCTGCAAAGAGATGATTTCAAAGGTTTCTTTTACCTTTGGAGTTTTATCTGTAGTTTTGGCAGTACTTTGTGCAACTGCTTCTTTGAAGCTCTCTGGAGCTTTCATAATGTAATTATCTTTGGTTTGGGGGTAGAGTATCTGGGTACTCTTGATGGCGAGTGTGAGCAAGGCTCTACGATTTGTTTAAAGGGTTTATTAGAGCCCGGAGGCAAAGGAGGAAAAGGAGTTATTGAAAACGCTGGGTTTTATGGGTGGTAAGCTAGCTAAAGCTGAGTATTTACTTTGGTCATTCGATTATGGCCTGATAGCAAATGGTTTGGCTGAAGGTTTTCCTTCAGGACTCTTTCCTTTATTCTTGAAGGGGCTCCCTGTTATGGCTCTTGAAGAGGGCCTCATGATGATTTTCCCTGCAAGAATTCTCGCGTTAGAAAGTCTGGCAAAGAATTATTTTCTTCCTTTAATAAATTCGATTTGAAAATTGAAGCTGGATAATAAGGCTTGCCACCTAGAAATAATTTGTTTAGAAACAATATTTTTAACATCTTTCTGCAGAATTTCTTTAGCAGATTTGCAATCTACTCTAAGCAAGAATTCTTTATTAATAAGATCATCTTGGAATTTATTGATGCAGAGAAATAGAGAAAGAAATTCTTTCTTAAGAGTACTATAATTCTTTTGTGCTGAATTCCAGATTCCCGAGGTATAACGAACTAATTGTACTGATGAATTTGGGGTTCTTCTCTATTTAAGGATACCACCAAATCCTATATCAGATGCATCAGTCTCTAGGATCATAAAATAGTCTGGGTTAGAAATACCTAGACAAGGAAAACTTTTAACCATAGATTTAAGAAGAATCACTGATTTAGTATGTTCGTTAGTCCATAGAGACAGATCCTTTTTTATCCTGTCAAAGAGTGGTTTACAGATTTGCCTGGTTTACAGATTTTCCTTACTTTAGGGATAAAGTAGGCAATATAATTAAGGCTTCCTAAGAACCTTTGCAGTTGAATTTTATCAAGAATAATATCAGGGAATTTTTACGAAAACTCAATGGCCCTGCAAATAGGTTTATAGGTACCTTGATACAAATCAAGACCTAAAAATCTGATTTGTGTTTGAAATAATTTTATTTTTTTAGCACAAATGACTAATCAATTGTGATTAATTGTTTTGAAGAAAACATTAAGATGTTTGAAATGAGAATCAATGTCCTCGGAGAAAATTAATACGTAATCAATATATACAATTGATATATTGCTAATGTGATTAAAAATGGAATGCATTATATTTTGAAATTTAGAAGGGGCGTTCTTAAGCCCAAAAGGCATGACGTTCCATTCAAATTGTCCAAACGGGACATTGAAAGTAGTTTTATGTTTATCCTTTTCGGAAATTTGAATTTGCCAAAAACCCGATTTTAAATCAAATTTGCTATAAACATTGGCCTTGAAAGTTCTTTTTAAAAGATCTCTTTTATTTTGAATTGGATAGCGAATCCATTTCAAGGTTGCGTTTAAAGGATTGTAATTTATAACAAGTCTTGGAGAACCTCGTTCTCGCTCAGCTGCATTGATAACATAAAATGCTGAACAACTCCAAGGAGATTTAGAAGGTCTAATAATTTTATTAGCCAAAAGAGAGTTAATTTCCTTTTTACAGACTTCCATCAGTTCATGGTTCCTTTTAATAGGCCTACTTTTCGTCGAAATGGCCTTTTCATCACAACCATCAATATATGGTAAATCTAAATGTGGGTCTTTCTGGCCCAAAAAGCATTTGGAAACTCAGAGCAAATTTTTCTCTCAAAAGTTTTGAACATTAGCAATTTTAGCCATCATTCCCGGGGTTTTCATAATTTGCTCTATTTTTTAAACTTTGATATCTTCTTTAAAAAACAAATCTGGTTTATTTTGAAAGCAGTTTGTTTGTGTAAAAATTTACTTTCTTCAAGAGAAAGTGTTTTTATAAAGGGAAATGAAATTTCTTTTCCCAAATTTTTTGTTTTGATAGAATCAAAGTCTGAAATATAAGGTTTTATCTGAGTGATAAAAGGAATTCCTAAAATGATTTCTTCGTTAATTTTTTAGTAGTAACGAAGTCATTAGAAAGACAAATACCATTATTGCAAGTATGGGCATTGGAAAATTTATAATTAATAAGGATACGCACACCAGTTGCGCTGTATAGCTTGGTGGTTCCCTTTTGAAGATACTTAGTAGGGATTAATTTTAACTTGTTTAAGAATTACAATATCAAGACTTGTGAGTCAACCTCTGCTATTAATAATTCTTTCGATACTATCAAACTGCTTGTTGCTGCTGATATTGATAGGTATAAGAAAGATTTTAAATTCCTTCATATTGGTTTAATCCAAGTTGCTGTTAAACCTCTTTTCCGTAAAGGTCTGAATATTCCTATTTGTTTAATTCTTCGTGATGCTAGACTTCTCAATTTTGATGACTCTTTGTTAGGTATCCTTGAAAGTAACCTAGCTAATGGCCCAGTCTATTTTAATTGCTATCCAAAATTTTCAGATGACATTGACGACCCTAATCTCATAGATACCCTGACGCTTAACGTCAAAACCAAGAATATGAAAAGCAAAATTGACACTAGAGAAATAGCTGTAATATACAGGGTATATTACAAGCTAATGAAGACTACAATAGCCCCAAAGGCTATTAACTCTAGTGCTAAAGGAGTCACCATGCTCATGGAAGCAAACCAAGAGCACGGTACTACCTTTGTTCCTTGTTTGCTTAAATGGGATGAGATTCTTTCCAATAATGACTGGAAAATTGAATCTATTACTGAACCCCTTCCCATTCAACCTTCTAGGTCTTCACTAGAAAGTATTACTCACTCTTCAGACGGATCTATTAACCTTAAGTTTTTAAGATCCAACTCTTTCAACCAAGCCTCTTCAAGTCGAAAAATGTCTTCGGTTAGACCGTCTTCGTCAAAAAACAAAGAAGATGATGAAGTTTCTGAAGTTTCTGAAGCTTTAGAAAAGAGTAAATTTCAGGGTGTGGATTTTACCAACACAATTCCTAAAGTTTTTTATGAATCAACTCAAGGAAGTCCTTCTCCCAGTGACATGAGACCTTCTTTCCATACAAAAAAGGACTCAGTTGTTTTTATCAAATCTACAGAGAATTTTACTCTAGATAACAAGAAAATCAGTAAGTGGTAGAACAACCCCAAGCATGATCTTAAAAAGGCTTGTTACGTTGACACATATGCAAAAGATCAAAGAATCTCATTCAGAGACAAACGGTTCAAAGACATGAAGAGATTCAAAACTGAAATTGAATTCTTCAAATGGTTTGAATGTTCCGGCCAAATTGATGAAAGAAATTCATCACTTAATGTTTTGATAAACAAGTGGCATACAAAAGATAAGGTTGTCGAAAGTATAACTCCTCCTCTTAAAGGTATTCACATTCCTTACAGAAAAGAAGTCCTGAAAGCTGCTCCTTTCAAAAAGCCTTCAGAAAAGGACAACAACCCTGTAACTGTTTCGAACAAAATGATTATACGAACCAAGTTCTTCATGTTGTTTCTAAACAGATAGAAGACTCCAGTTATAATTAGAGCGGTACCAGTCAGATTGGTAATAAACCCAGTTCTTCAAAAAATGATTTTAACTTAGAAACCAGTCCCATTTTTAAAATCCATGAATTCTCTCCTGAAGCCTTCTCTAAACCTTCTAATGAATTCAATAACTCTCCCGAGATCCTTGAAAGGATCAATTACCAGCTCTTGAAGCTCAAATTTAACTCAGGGCGGAAAAATCAACGCTCTTAAGGATAGGCTCCACTATCCCAAAAACTTTTATCCTAGACCCTCTGTTCCCGATGTTCAATTCGAAGAAAACCATTTGCACCCTCAAGGAATTGCAGATGGCACGGGAATTACAGAATGGAATATAGATGGAATGGCAGATGACCAAATCTACAACAAACTTCAAGAGATGGGCATGAATGTCACAGCTAATAAATGGAAGAATTCCACGGGCAAGCAAGCTGGTAACAGCTTAGTAGCAGGTTTAACAGGAACTCTTAGAAATTGGTGGGACAATTATCTCACAGATCAAAATAGAGCTGACATTCTTGATGCAGTAGCAAACAAATCTATTGTCAAAGTTGAAGGAGGACAAACCTCTACATACATCTATAGAAGCAGTAGAAGATGCTAAGGCTACTCTTATCTATAGTATTGCTAAACACTTCGTGGGAGAACCACGTCTTTTCCAAGATAGAAGTTTAGAAATTCTAAACAATCTTTACTGCAAGAAATTAACTGATTTGAGGTGGTATAAAGATATGTTTATAACCAAAGTGATGATAAGGGAAGATTGCAACAACGACAATTGGAAAGAACGTTTCCTTAGTGGATTGCCTCCCCACTTTGCTGAAAAAGTAAGGTCGAAGATAAGAGATCAATGTGAAGGTAAGATCCTTACTTACAACTCTCTTATGGTGATCTAATCAGTTTAATTAACTTCGTAGCCATAGATCTTTGCACTGATCTTAAGCTAAAAGGACAGCTTAAGAAAGATCAAAAGTTTTCGGTTTCCGAGCTTGGCAGCTTCTGTCAAGACTTTGTATTTCAAATTGTTAAACCACCTTCGGCAAGAAAGGTTTCTAAGAAAGAGCGATCTGGAAAATTGCCAGATCATAAGAAATCCTCTAGAAGGAAAAACCAGTTAAAAAAATGAAGTAACCAAACTTCTCAAAAAGATAAGTGTTGGACTTGTGGCAAAGAAGGACATAAGTCTCCTGATTGTCCCAAAAACAAAAGAAAAAAGAAGAAGATCAACCTTCTTGAAGAAGACGAAGAAACTAAGAAGCAGTTTCTCTATATCTTAGACGAAGAAGAATCAGAATCTAAATCCTCTTCTGATAGTGAAACTGAAGACGAAGAGTTTCTTAATGTAGCTCAAAACACAGATGACAGTAGCCCAGAGTGCAACTGTCAAGGAGCCTTTTGCCTATACGACAATCAATCTATAAGGGTTATCTCTGAAGATTCAGCTGAAATCTTATATGCAACAATTGAGCATATCAAAGATGATAATGCTCGAAGAAGTTATTTACTGGAACTTCAAAAACTAGTTAGTAACCGAAAAGAAAAGGAGGTTACTACAAGTGTAATTCCTTTCAGTATGAAACAGATTATGAAAAGATTTGACAATAAGAAGGAAGAACCTTCTATAGATGAGCTTCGCTCTGAAGTGAATCTTCTTAAACAAGAAATCAAAGAGGTCAAATCTAGAATTCATAAGATCAAAATTGATGCCCTAACTAAAGAAATCCTTAGAGATGCAGAAGGGACATCTAAAAGAAAAGAATCGACTCATTCGGACAATGAAGAAAATGGTTCCGAAGAATCTTCATTTCCCGGAGATGAAACTGAGGTAGGTGTAAACATGATTACAAAGATTGGACCTCAAAGTTCTCACATCCTTATTAAATTAGTCATTAATAATAATTATGTTCTTAAAAAAATTGCTTTGTTAGACAGTGGCGCAGATAGAAATTGCATTGTTGAAGGTTTAATCCCTACTAAGTATCTTCAAAAGGGAACCACCAAGCTATACAGCGCAACTGGTGAGCGTATCCTTATTAATTATAAATTATCCAATGCCCATATTTGCAATAATGGTATTTGTATTTCTAATGACTTTGTTATTACTAAAAATATTAACGAAGAAATCATTATAAGAATTCCTTTTATCACTCAGATAAAACCTTATATCCCTAAAGTAAGGCAAATCTGTAAACCACTCTTTCACAGGTTAAAGTAGGATCCGTCTCCTTGGAATCGAAAGTGCGGAAAATAAATGAAGAACAAAAGAACTTACAAAATTAGAAAAATTTATTCCATATATTGCATAATGTTTAAAGAGAGAGAGCATTCAAGAAAAATTTAGTGTTCGTAAATTTTCTGATGCCTTAAATGGGAAAATACAAAGTCTTATATAGACTTAAAAAGATAAATGGAATCTCAAAGCCCTTCTTTCAATTGGTTGCAGAAGATTGCTTTATCCGTTCCTTATCTTTGCTTTTGGGAAAGCATTAGCTTTTACAGCTGTCTTTTACTTTGCAGCAGTCAGTTGTTACTTTTTGCAAAGCATCTTTGGCTTTAGGGACCTTTTGCTTTGTCGGTCACTGCTGATAAAGCTTTAGCCAATAATGTCGGCCATGCCTGTCGGTTATCCAAGTCCATCTGATTAATGTGATAAAGATTCCGTCTCTTTGAGACTCCTTTATCTCTTTCTAGATAATTCTGATCTTTAATGATCTCTATCTAAAAGACTAATTATTCCGATTTTAATATCTCAATTAGACATTAATCAAATGTATTTAGACAGGATCTTTCCAAGGCTTTAGGTTTTAACATCTCGCCATTATCATCAATTCGTGATGAAGCTTCGTCAAGAAGTATGTTAATGGCTTCTTCATCTGGATCATCCTCCAATGAAGACAAGGCCTTTTTAACCTTTTCTACAATTCACTCTTAGAGGGTGAAGGACTTGATGAACTCTTCTTCTTAGAAGGAGAAGGACCATCTTTCTTGGCCGGCGACCAACCTTTAATCCTGATTTCTTTTGATAAGAATTTAATCCTATTGAAATCTGCAATAACAAATGTCCAACTTATAATATAAGATAAACGTTTCATAGTAAAATACTTACAGAGTTTTATATTTTCTGGTAATGTTGATATGCCTTCATCGATTTGGAAGTGAGTATATTTCTCAGCAAAGCTTCGAGGCATTATTTGTTTATTTCCACCAAACCAGCTCCACCATTCGTAGAACCACCTGGGGATAGTAGAAGCTGCAACTTCTGGACAATATATAACAAACCATGTATGGGTTTCTGGTTTAACATACAAGAAGTTCACCAAGGCTTCTTTGTAGTCATACAAATGATAGGTCTGAGGATTAAATCTTTTAGAAAGATTATAGGGGTTTGTAAATGGTCAACAGGGCAATTAAAAGGTGATAAAATCTTTCTTATAGTAAACATAGAGTAAGCTGTATTATCTGGGTCAGACTTATCAGCTAACTCATGTTCAATATCTACTGATCCTGTGTCAACTAGGATAAACTCATAATATTTTCTAGTTTTTAAGGAATTGCCTGTTTCAGCATAATTCTTGTTGGTATAGATAGGTTTTAAGAGATGTTTAATCTCATAACCTTCATATTCTTTATTTAAAGCAAGTGTTGGGAAAAACTGCAAAGAAATCATTTCAAATTTTTTCTTCTCTTTGGAAGGAGACTTTGTTCCTGCTGGAGAAACTGATTCAGCAAAACTGGCTGGTTGTTTCATGGTATAACATTCACTTGTCTGTTTTTGGGAAAATCTAAGTTCTCCGCTTGGGGATGAGGATGAACAGGGTTCTTGCTCCTTTTGGAAGGGCTTTTTTAAGACTAACATCTTTGATGAACTATTCTGTGGCAGCTCAGGATGAACAATTGGCGGCAATTGGGCCAATACTGAATACCTGTTTATATCAGGCCTAACATGGTTTATTTCAGGCCTTATAGCAAATGGCCCAGACTCTTTTGTTTGTCCACTTGGATTGGACCTGGCTGGTTGTCTGCCCGCTATGGGCCTAACTTGCGGTCTGCTCATGTTTTCCCTGCAAAAATTCACGAGTTAGGAAATCTGGCCTGAATTGTTTTCGCCTTTAATAAATTCAATTTGGAAATTGAAACTAGATAATAAGGCTTGCCACCTAGAAAAATTTGTTTAGAAACAATATTCTCAACATCCTTTTGGAGGATTTCTTTAGCAGATTTACAATCTACACTAAGCAAGAATTCTTTATTGAACAAGTCATCTTGAAACTTTGTTATACAAAGGAAAATAGGAAGGATTTCCTTTTTAATCGTGCTATAATTTCTTTGAGCAGAATTCCAGATTCAAGAAGTATAATGGACTAATTGATCTGAAGAATTGGGGTCTTTCTTTGTTTAAGAATACCACCATATCCAATGTCAGATGCATCAGTCTCAACAATCATAAAATAGTCAGGGTTAGGAATACCAAGGCATGGAAGATTTTTAGCCATATTCTTTAAAAGAATAACTCCATTGGTTTGTTCAACACTCCAGGGTGAAGGATTCTTCTTTAACCTATCAAAGAGAGGTTTGCAAATATGCCTAACTTTGGGAATAAAATCAGCTACATAGTTGAGACTTCCTAAAAAATTTTGTAACTGAGTTTTATCCAAAATAACATTGGGAAACTTATAAGAAAACTCAATTGATCTGCAAATTGATTTATAGGTACCTTGATAAAGATCATGTCCTAAAAATCTGATTTTTGTTTGAAATAATTTAATCTTTTTAGAACTAGTAACTAATCCATTGTGCTTAACAATTTTAAAGAAATCATTTAAATGTTTGAAATGAGAATCAATGTCCTTGGAAAAGATCAATACATCATCAATATAAACAATTAAAATATGACTAATATGATTGAATATAGAATTCATAATATTTTGAAATTCTGATGGGGCATTTTTAAGCGCAAAAGGCATGATTCCATTCATATAGTCCAAACAGGACATTGAAAACTGTTATATATTTATCCTGTTCAGCAATTTGAATTTGCCAAAATCCAGATTTTAAATCAAATTTACTATAAACATTTGCTTTAAAAGTTTGTTTTAGAAGATCCCTTTTGTTAGGAATTGGATAATGAATCCATTTTAAAACTGAGTTTAAAGGTTTGTAATTAATAACATGTCTTGGGGAACCTCGTTCTTGTTCAGCTGCATTGTTAACACAAAATGCTGAACAACTCCAAGGTGATTTTGAAGGACGAATAATTTTATTACCCAAAAGAGTACTAATTTCTTTCTTACAGATTTCCATTAATTCATGGTTCATCTGAATAGGCCAGCTTTCGTAGAGATGACCTTTTCATAAAATACATCAATACATGGTAAATCTATAATATGGGATTTTCGATCCCAAAAAGTGTTTGGAAATTCTGAGCAAATTTCACTTTCAAATTCTTGTGAAGATTGGCAATTTTAGCAACCATTCACGGGGTTGGTAAAATTTGCTCAATTTTCTTTATTTTAATATCTTCTTTTTAAAAACAAATCTAATTGATTTTAAATGCAGTTTGTTTATGCAAAAATTTACATTCTTCAAGAGAAAGTGTCTTGATAAAAGTAAACGAAATTTCTTTTCCTAAAATTTGTGTTTTGATTGATTCAAAGTCTGAAATATAATGTTTGATCTTGATAATTAAAGGTATACCCAAAATAATCTGCTCAGTAATGTTTTTAGTTGTGACAAAATAATTAGCGAGGAAAATACCGTCATTGCAGATATGAGCATTTGAAAGTTTACAATTTGTACAGATACGCTCACCAGTCGCGCTGTATAACTTGGTAGTTCCCTTCTGGAGGTACTTTGTTTGAATTAAACCTTCAACAATGCAATTAAGATTTCTGCATCATTATCTTTGATATGCTCAATAGTTACAAAGAAGATTTCTGCAGAGTCTTCTGAGAGTACTCTGACAGATTGGCTATCACAATGACAAAATGCTCCTTGGCAATTGCAGTCTTGTCCACTATCTTGAGCAACATTGAGGAACTCTTCGTCCTCAGTTTCTTGTTTTGAAGAGGAAGATAAATCTGATTCTTCTTCTTTTAGTATAGACAGAAACTTTTCCTTAGATTCTTCATCTACTTCAAGAAGATTGATCTTCTTCCTTTTTCTTTTGTTTCTCGGAAAATCAGGAGACTTGTGTCCAGACTTTCCACAAGTCCAACACTTGTCTTCGTTAGATGTGTTGCGAGAAGTTTTCTTACTATTCTTTCTTTTAGAATATCCTTTCCCTTTTGAGGATCTTCCTTTAGGTGACGATTTTCCAGATTGTTCTTTCTTTGAAACCTTTCTTGCTGAAGGGGGTTTTAGACTTGGGAAACCAAAGTCTTGAAAAACTTCCAAGTTCATTACTTGAAAATTTTTGATCTTTCTTAAGCTGTTCTTTTAGCTTCAAATTAGTACATAGCTCCATTGCTACGAAATGAATCAAACTGGTAAGATCTCCATAAGTCATTTCTGAAAGGAATTTTACCTTCACATCGATCTCTTATTTTGGATCGAACCTTTTCTGCAAAATGGGGAGGTAATCCACTGAGGAATCTCTCTTTCCAATAATCATTGTTGAGTCATCTCTTAGCATGACCTTTGTAATAAACATATCTTTATACCACCTGAAATCTGTCAATTTCTTGCAGTAAAGATTGTTTAATATCTCCAAACTTCTGTCTTGAAATAATCGTGGTTCCCCCACGAAATGTTTAGCAATGTTGTAAAGTAGAGTTGCAGTAGCATCTTCAACTACCTCTAAAGATGTAGTAGTTTGACGTCCTTCAGTCTTAACAACATTCTTGCTTGCAACAACACCAAGAATTTCACTTTTATTTTGTTCTGTGAGATAATTGTCCAACCAATTTCTTAGAGTACCTGTAAAACCTGCAACTATCTTGTTAGCTGCTTGCTTATCGGTGGCACTCTTCCATTTATAGGTTGTGATGTTCATGCCCATCTCTTGGAGTTTATTATAGATTTGACTATCTGCCATACCATCTATATTCCATTCTATTATACCTGTACCATCTGCAACACTCTGGGGATGCATATTGTTCTCTTCAAACTCGATATCAGGAAAAAAAGGTCCGGGATAAAAGTTTTTGGAGTGAGGAAATCTATCCTTAATAGCTCCAACCTTATCTCCCTGAGAAATCTTAATTCTCTTAATTTGCTCATTAATCCTTTCTAGAATTTCAGGAGAGTTGTAGAAATCATTTGCTGGCTTAGGAAAATCCTCTGGGGAAAATTTATGGATTTTGAAGATAGGATTAGTCTCTAAGTTGAAACTTGATTTGGAAGAACTGGGTTTGTTACCAATCTGGCTGGTAGCACTATAATTATATTTAGAATCCTCAATTTGTTTGGAAACAACATGAAGAGCCTGGTTAGTATATTATTTTGTTCAAAAACTTTGTCGATTTCTTCAATAGTCACAAAGATGTTTTCCTTATGTTCTGATGGTTTTTTAAAGGCGCTTCTTTCAAAACATCCTTTGTATAAGGGATGTTTATACCTTCAAGAGGAGGAGTAACACTTTCGAAAACCTTGTCTCTGGTATGCCATCTGTTTACCAAAACCTGAAGCGATGAATTGGATTCACCGATTTGGCCTGTAGATTCAAACCATTTGAAGAATTCAATTTCTGTTTTGAATCTTTTCATATCCTTAAACCATTTGCCTTTGAACAAGACTCTCTGATCTCTTGTTTATGTATCTATATACCAAGCTTTCTTTAAAGCATGCTTAGGGCTCATCCACCACTTATTATCTTTTTTATGTCAGGAGTAAATTTGTCGACTGACTTAATAACTCCTATAGAATCCTTTTTCTTATGAGGAGGGGCTTTCATTTCTCTAGGAGTAGGACTTCCTGCAAAAGAAGAATTATAATAAACCTTGGGGATGGTTTGGGTGAAATTTACCCCGCGGAATTTACCCTGTTGTTCTGAAACCTCAGTTGTTTCATACAACTCTTCTTCTCCCTCCCGGGTGTTTGAAGTAGAAGGTCTAGCCATAGACATTCTTCTACTGGAAGACTCTTGGCCAAAAGAATTGGATCTAAGAAACTTAAGGTTAACCGATCCATATGCAAATTGAAGAATACTTTCTAGGGAAACCGAGAAGGCTCAACCGGAAGAGGTTCAGTGATAGATTCAAATTTTCAACTTTCATCGGAAATAATCTCATTCCACTTTAACATTCTGAGACAAAAGTAGTGTTATGCTCTTGGTTAGATTCCATAAGCATAGTAACACCTTTGGGACTAGAGTTAATTTCCTTTGGGGCAATAGTGGTTTTCATTAGCTTGTAATATACCCAATATATTATAGCTAAATCTCTGGTTCCTAATTTGTTATTCATATTCTTGGCTTTGACATTGAGTGTCAAGGTATAAAGAATAATAGGGTCTTCTATCTCTACAGAGAAATAAGGATAACAATTGAAGTAAACTGGCCCCAGAGCTAGATTACTTTCTAAGATTCCTAACAACAAATCATCAACATTGAGAAGTCTAGCATCTCTAAACATTAAACAAATAGGAATATTTAAGCCTTTACGGAAAAGAGGTTTAACTGCTACCTGTACAAGATCAATATGACGAAATTTAAATTCTTTCCTATATCTGTCTATGTCAGCAGCAATTAACAATTTAATAGTCTCTAAAGAGTTATTAATTGCAGAGTTTGACTCATAAGTTTTTATATTAAAACTTTTAAACAAAGAAAAATTACCTATCTGGTAAATCTTATTAATCGGTTCTTTACCAATTTTGTAAATGCATATATTCTTTAGATATAGAACAATTAACAGAGTAAACAATATTGTTGCTATTCATGAGAACAAGCAGTTGTCTTTAGGCATGAAAGAACGTCAAGGATAAATTAAGCAATAAGAATAATTTTAACAAAGATTATCAAACTTATGAAAATTTGACTATGATTATTGTAAATCTAAAGAAAGTAAAGTAGTGATTATCTAGATAATTTAAAGGTTAACCATGATTTAACAATTAAATTGGCCTTGGACGTTACTCAAATTATATCACGCATGTTGGATATTACAAGTATTTGGCAAGTCATATTGTAGGACGGATCACCAAAAGATCGGCCGCCTGCCCCCATGGGTCTTACTGGACTTACAATGATCTAGTTTCAGGCTAACTAAGTCCTTAAGCCGGAGATTAATCGGCACACTCAGACTTATGCAGACACAAAACCTCAACATGATAATAAGGAAACCATGGCCTTTAACTTGCTTTAATCGAAGTTAACTAAAATATTATACAGGATAATAACAGAGCTATAAACTCTTAAGATTACTATAATCAAAGATAATAGAACATAAGCTGGATAATTACTAAGTTAAGATTATTTTATTATCTTAATAATCACATGATTTCTAACAGCCTAGACAACCTAGGGATTTAGCTACTCATGCAAACAACTAACGCCAGTAACATGGCTCTGATACCATTTATAGGGTCGAAAGTGCAGAAAATAAATGAAGAACAAAAGAACTTACAAAATTAGAAAACTTTATTCCATATATTGCATAATGTTTACAGAGATTTATATAGTATCGAAAGTGCGGAAAATAAATGAAGAACAAAAGAACTTACAAAATTAGAAAACTTTATTCCATATATTGCATAATGTTTAAAGAGAGAGAGCATTCAAGAAAAATTTAGTGTTCGTAAATTTTCTGATGCCTTAAATGTGAAAATACAAAGTCTTATATAGACTTCAAAAGATAAAAGGAATCTCAAAGACATTCTTTCGATTGGTTGCAGAAGATTGCTTTATCCGTTCCTTATTTGTCGGTCACTGCTAATAAAGCTTTAGCCAATCATGTCGGCCATGCCTGTCGGTTATCCGAGTCCATCTGATTAATATGATAAAGATTCCGTCTCTTTGAGACTCCTTTATCTCTTTCTAGATAATTCTGATCTTTAATGATCTTCTATCTGAAAGACTAATTATTCCGATTTTAGTATCTCAATTAGACATTAATCAAATGGATTTATATAGGATCTTGCAAAGGCTTTAGGTTTTAACATCTCGCCATTATCATCACTTTGTGATGAAGCTTCGTCAAGAAGTCTGTTAATGGCTTCTTCATCTGGATCATCCTCCAATTAAGACAAGGCCTTTTCTAACCTTTTCTTCAATTCACTCTTAGAGGGTGAAGGACTTGATTAACTCTTCTTCTTAGAAGGAGAAGGACCATCTTTCCTGGCCGGCGACCAACCTTTAATCCTGATTTCTTTTGATAAGAATTTAATCCTATCGAAATCTGCAGTAACAAACGTTCAACTTATAATATAAGATAAACGTTTCTTAATAAAATACATACAGAGTTTTATATTCTCTGGTAATGTTGATATGCCTTCATCGATTTGGAACTGAATATATTTCTCAGCAAAGCTTCGAGGCATTACTTGTTTATTTCCACCAAACCAGCTCCACCATTCGTAGAACCACCTGGGGATAGTAGAAGCTGCAAATTCTGGACAATATTTAACAAACCATGTATGGGTTTTTGGTCTAACATACAAGAAGTTCATCCAGGCTTCTTTGCAGTCATACCAAATATAGGTTTGAGGATTAAATCTTTTAGAAAGAGATTAATAGGGGTTTGTTCAACACTCCAGGGTGAAGGATTCTTCTTTAACCTATCAAAGAGAGGTTTGCAGATATGCCTAACTTTGGGAATAAAATCAGCTACATAGTTGAGACTTCCTAAAAATCTTTGCAACTGAGTTTTATCAAAAATAACATTGGGAAACTTATCAGAAAACTCAATTGATCTGCAAATTGGTTTATAGGTACCTTGATAAAGATCATGTCCTAAAAATATGATTTTTGTTTGAAATAATTTAATCTTTTTAGCACTAATAACTAATCAATTGTGCTTAACAATTTCAAAGAAAACATTAAAATGTTTGAAATGAGAATCAATGTCCTCGGAAAAGATTAATACATCATCAATATAAACAATTGAAATATGACTAATATTATCGAATAAAGAACTCATAATATTTTGAAATTCTGATGGGGCATTTTTAAGCCCAAAAGGCATGACATTCCATTCATATTGTCCAAACGGGACATTGAAAGCTGTTTTATATTTATCCTTTTCAGCAATTTGAATTTGCCAAAATCCTGATTTTAAATCAAATATACTATAAACATTTGCTTTAAAAGTTCATTTTAAAAGATCCCTTTTGTTAGGAATTGGATAACGAACCATTTTAAAACTGAGTTTAAAGGTTTGTAATTAATAACAAGTCTTGGGGAACCTCGTTCTTGTTCAGCTGCATTGTTAAATAAAATGCTGAACAACTCCAAGGTGATTTGAAGCACGAATAATTTTATTAATCAAAAGAGTATTAATTTCTTTCTTACAGATTTCCATTAATTCATGGTTCATCTGAATAGGCCTAGCTTTCGTAAAGATGGCCTTTTCATCAAATCCATCAATATATGGTAAATCTATAATATGGGATTTTCGATCCCAAAAAGTGTATGGAAATTCTGAGCAAATTTAACATTCAAAATTCTTTTGAAGATTGGCAATTTAAGCAACCATTCCCGGGGTTTGTAAAATTTTCTCAGTTTTCTTAATTTTCATATCTTCTTTTAAAAAACAAATTTGATTGATTTTAATTGCAGTTTGTTTATGCAAAAATTTAACTTTGGAATATTCATAAGATCTTTAAGATGATGTCAATCAATACATATACAAACATATAAAGTTCATGCAATTCATACTTTATGCAAGACTCTATTCATGAAAAAGATCATCAAGGCTTCATAAGATTCAAGATCAAGCAAACATGGAAGGTCAAGGTAGACGATTCCAATAACCTTACTATTCCATCACCATCCCCCACTTAGGGTAAACCCAATAAGAGCAACTTAACCCAAACTTAAGAGGATCTTAACTTAACAACAATCATTTTTCATCACTTAAAAGCGATTATGACATTAGAAGGAATTACAGTAACATACCATAAGGGCTCCAAAGGTGTTCTAAACTTTATCACCTAGGCAATTTCTCCCTAGTCATCATGTTAGGTCATACTGCTCAACCACATACGGTTTTTATACAATACAATAGACACAAAGGTAATACAATATTAGGGGAAAACACTTAGGAGACTTAGCCACAATATTTCTTCTTTTATCTAGAACATTACAGTAAGGTGACTTCTAGGTCACTTAATCCCACATCATCACCCTACCAAGTTATGCACACTACGTTTTCACCTAGGATCAAGTATATACAAAGGACTCAAATCCATAGTAGGTAATCATGAATGTTCACACATCCCAAGTATGACAATATTTTAAAATCATACATATATTAAAATGGACATATTGAACACCTTAAAACACATATTCCTTCGGTAGCATGCTTTCATAGGTAGTCACTAAGCATTTAAACTTCAAATCATATCATTAGGCTACCATCATGTAAAACCTTATAGTAACACACCATTTCAAAAGAAACTCATGTCGACCATAATAAATTCTAACGTGCTTTAACTATATCATGACATGCATTCTTCAACATAACATGCTATTTCACATAAGTCTTTTACATAGCCATAAATGGCATCATATCATCAAAACATGATAAAAACTCACCTTGAAACATACTCATCAAACCATAAAACAAAGTTAAGCATTAACTCACCTTTTCTCCCTCAAGCATAGAGACAATCTCATCCAAGCAATCACATCAAAAAGACCACCGGAAAAGAAAACATAAGAGAGAGATCTTCTAGAGTTAAGTTCTATGGCACGATATGAGAATGATGAAGAAGGGAAACTTTATTGTCTTATAGCCTCCCGTATCATTTGATGTGTCGCGCCTCACCACCAATGCTACGAGACTCTACTAGACGTGGCAATATGAGACTTTCTAGAACATAAAACCACTTTATAAACCTCATGGTCTAATACCACATTTGTCACATCCGGGGAACACCCCGTAGAACTAACATTGCGTACTTGACCTCTCGTAGGTCTTATACAAGCCCATATTTATCATTCATCGCATTAACATAGTGAATTTGGCGGAAAATTTAAAATTTTTCATAGCACATCATATGCTAGAAACTTCATCCCGTGTATAGACAAAACGTAAGTCATACTACATATATAGACCTTAAGTCTCTTTGTCATCTTAAACTCAACAACATTAGAGTATATTAGGGACACGACCCATAATACACATTACATAACTATACAATATTTAAAGACTTTACATTAAAGACATAAGTAGGAGATCCTTGAACTTAAGGATTCCTTTCATTGAGATTGGGAGTCATCTATCAAGCTTTTCACCATTCAAGACATCCTTTAAGCATCCATAACCTTCACTTTGTGTAAAAATTAGAGAAGAATGGGATTAGCACGAGAATGTACTAAGTATGGCAACCATGCAAAAATATGCATTAAAAGGGACATTTTCTTGAAAATCATACTTCATGCTTTTTGAGTAAATCTCCAGAAAACCTTAAAACAATAGCAATTATATCATTCACATACATCTTATAAACATATTCAAATGCCAACATTTCATAGGATCACATATAGGATTTATTACATTTTAAAGCCACTTTATAGTAAGGCAACACATACCATCATAGAAACATAATACATCAAAGACACCTTAAATAATTACCTTAGGACATTACAGCTTGCCACAACAAGTCACACATACATTTACTTCTTTGGATATACTTCATTATTAAACCTTGTTCATGACCCCAATATTATCATACTAGTGCAATGTACATGTGAAGCCCCATAACCACACATAAAGTTAGTTAACTCTTCATGAGACCATAATCCTTAACATTCAATTCATACTTGAATATAGCAAGTAAAGACAACTTCAATCATGTTAATACAAGAACCTCATCATATAGTCATTTAGACTAACATTATATATATAGTATCATACCATGCACATCTTTATAACAAGTAGTCCAATACTACAAAGTCATACATAAAGAATCATATGCATAGACACATGCATTAGAACACCTTCCTAGAACTTCCTTAGGAAATACTTGTGCAATGTCTAGATGGGTTCATTACTTCCACCTATCCTAAGTAACATCCCTTAAGTCATTCTAGTTAGGGTCCTAGTCAATTACTTCCATTGTCCATTTTACTTTAGGGAAAATATAGCCTCAGCTGACACTAAGACCATGGGTGCTAAACATGGAATTTGTTGTTATAGAGCCTTACACAAATGGAAGGTGCTCCTACCTATCCAAGGTAGAACATTAACATATATCCTAGCATCTTAAGTGAATTCATTTTTCGAGATCCTAAGTGGCAAGCATAGATTATTGAACTTGGGGCAATCGTGGAAATATCAACTCTACACCCTTTGTTGGGTCATGAGGCTATCCATCCCGTGAGAACCGTAGTGAACCCCTACCTTTCCTTTGTGGAAAAGCGTTACCCTCGTACATGAGGACCGTAGTGAACCCCTACTTTCCCTGTGTTGGACGTCACCCCCTCTTCTACAAGTTCACTCAGTGCTAAACTAAGTTCCCTTTATTGAAAAATCTTTTATTATCATTTATTCATAAAACATAGCCTTAGCAGAAGTCTTTCCCTCATATGCTTAGCTCATAGGTCATAGATGAGAACTCGTCAACCTAAATCATGTGAGAAATCCTTTCACATGGACATAGCATATGTAAAGCACCATCTAGTTAAGGATACACTTGAGTACACCTTTCAAGGCTCCTCTATTGACTAGATCATCATTCATGTGCGAGTGTGTATACATATGTGTGAGCAAACCTTTAACAAAACACGTTAAGTCACACATGTTCATACATTATATCGATACATATAGAAACCAAAGCTAGAACTATCCTATCAAGGTACACATGTGCAATGCATAGGCAAAGTCCCATACCCTTCCCATACTAGTACACCTATCAAGTCATCCTAGTTAAGGAAACACATATCATACTTTCATAAATGTCATCTTAACATGCATAGTAGTAGACACTAGTGAATATGAGAACTACCTTTCATTAGACACTATGAACATTTACTACCTATAAACATGCATGAAGTGTGAGTCTGTGTACATTGATCACATGATCACATAATGGTATCAACAACATATTGAGGCAGCCACCCTCTTAGACCACAATACTCTTCAAGCTTAGACCATACAACACACAATAACATAGGAGACAAGTTAAATTCATGGAATACTTTAAGACTCGTATCATTAACTATTCATACATTCACATAGGGGTACATGGGTAGGGATCATCAACCATATAACCTTAGACATGGAAGAACCTACACATGATATTACACAATTCTTCACATGCTCATAACAATGGTAACGTAACCTAGATTCACAACGCAAATATAAGTCTAGGTACAAACTACACATAAAGTGATCATCATAACCACTCCTTCATATATTAATCAAATTGCATTCAAGGCCATGGTCAACACATATATAATGACATAAGGTAAACACCGCCACCATAATTGGACCATACCACACAATGCCACTCACGGCTTCATCAAGATAATATAGGGAAGTAGAGAAATCGAAGAGTAGATCAATTCTTACCAATTCTTTAGTCTTTGATCATTATTGACCTTTACTACTATTTCATCAATAATTCAAGTATAGGGAAGTATCTAAAAGATAATAATCATATACGAAGTCATGCATAAGCTACTACAAGTCCATACTACAAACTAGCACAACACCTTAGCATACTAGAAGGTAGAAGAACATAGACCACTAGCCGATTTCATTACATGGATTATAGATCATATTTCACCAATAATATAACTCTAAGGCAGTAGCTAATCATATATTTAATCATAAAGAAACCATGCTTAAAGAACTTCAAGATCAAGCTACAACATAAGTATTAGACTTGACAATTTCGCTAGAGTATAGAGAGGGAATTAACCAACACTATTGATTCTCTAAGGCCTTGATCATCAATCATATTTTATAAATAATGTACATACTAGGCAGAAGCTAGATATATCACTACATCAAAGGAATCATGCTTCATCTATCCACAATTCAAGATATCATCATATACATAGTATTATCAATCGATAGACTAGAAGACTAGGTCAATTCACATAAGCCATATTTACTTCAACCTTACAAGATTCGTATTCATAATTCAATCATGATAATAACCTAAAAAAGTAGATACAACCAACCTAATATAATAGAAATCCACATTAAATAATTTAGAAACCAATGTTACAGTTAACCATGGAAACTAGGCTAAACATGCTCATCTTCATGCATGATCCTCATGGATCCTTCAACATCAATTCAACATAAATTCATTTAAATAACAGTATATACAATCACTTCAACGTAATAGAATCATAATTCAATCGATATCAATTAAAGATCACAAAGCCCATGCAAGGCTAAAACGTTTGGGTGATAGAACGTGGGTTCATCATGCAATTGGAGTAAAATTCACCTTAAAACCACTTTAATAACTTCAATTAATAATGATTCAATCGTTCAAAACCTTTTTAGAAAGAACCCATGGAAGATTGAAGAAGACATTGTTTGATCATATTTTTTCTATTTGAAATCTCTGATATTGGCTCTCTAGATGAAAAGATAATTAGAGAAGAAGATCACCATACCTTAATATTCATGAATACCTCTAAAACCTGATGATTCACCCACGAAAATCCAAACTCCAAGCAGATCTTGAGCTTCTCCAACAATGGTGGTTTCTAGGGAGAGGATTTTGGAGAGAAAGGTTCTTACGTGTGTATGGGGTTGGGAATGGGTTGATCACGTTTTGAATGACTTATATACACCCAAAATCAATTAAATAAATAGTGTAGGTTCATATAATCACGTGGGGCAAATTTCCCATTCACCCCTTTAATGAAACAGTGTGCAGGCTTCAGCTCACAGACCACAATCGACGGACCTACATACGGATCATAGGTCAGTCGAAGGGCCGTGCCTGGGGTTCCATCATTTGGTAATTAGCCAAATTTTATCTTGAGACCTGCCCAAGCTAAGTGAAAATCAACTATACCTCTCTTACGGTTAGTTGGTTGACCAACTGGCCGTCGTTTGGTCCGTCGATTGACACTACAAAGGTAGTGTCTCGACCAGCCTTGGGCCTTTCTTTTGGGGCCTTTTGCGGGGCCCTTTACAAGTCGTACCCGGACGTTTCCAACGTAAATACAACCCTTAACAATTTTTAGAACTCCCACATGAGTTTCCCCAAAAAAAATACTCGAAACTCGTCCAAACAGGCTAGGCCCCATTAAGACACACGTTGAGCGTCTTAAGGGCTATCTTTCGAACGCCTTGGACGTTCTTGGTTGTTTGACATTCAATCTTCACTAAGCTTCATATACTACCATTTAAAATCATTATAAACCATTTTAAGACTTCATAATCTCACGCATCACACATAATCACATAAAACCACATACAAGGCATTTAGGTGACTTAGTCGTCGAACGTTTCGGTCGACCCTTGACGTTTGACTTCCAAATCACCTCAATCTTTATACACTGCCTCTAAACCATATTATAACTCCTTTTACGACCTTAGAACATTAATACGAACACGTTAGGCTCTAGACACCCTAACTCATTTTGGGGGTCTTACATCTTACCAAAACATGTACCAATTTAGTAAACAAGTAATTAAATTTTTTTTTCATTCTTGTTAAATTGGGAATGAACTTTTTATAAGTCAATATTTATTGGAAATGCCAATTTTTTTTATTATTTGCATAATATATAGTTCTTGGGGCATATATTCATACTCCAATATTTACCTTGAACTTACCCTTCTTATTCTTTTTTTCTTACTTTCTTACTAAATCCTTGAGCATTACACATACTACTAGAATAAGAAATAGGGTGAACTAGGGAGATTAACATTCGGTAATTTCATTGTGAACAACCCTAGTTTCGGTTTTCTTGAAGTCAATATGATTGAAAAGCCTCCTGGGGAAAGTAAAGCATAAACATTAACAGAGAAAACTTATAACATACCCATCCCAATGTCGGGAAAGATTTCTTGTTCACCCCTAACCTTGAGTGCATAGAAGCGGTTCCTTTTTGGAGCTTCAGAATCAGGACCGATTGATTGAGTTTTACTATTACCTTTACCTTGACTTCTAATATTAGGACAATCCTTCACAATATGTCCACTTTTGACACAACCATAGCAACTATTAGTCCCAATAATACATTCGCCCTCATGCTTCTTACCGCACTTACCACAAGTTGGGCTTTCTCTTGGTGGATCAACGTTTCCCCCCTCTTGAGGTTTAGGATTAGAACCTCTATCATTGCGATTCTTAGACAAATTTGAAGGAACTTTGTTTGAAAACTTCTTCTTAAACTAAGGCTTGTCTTGCACATCAAGTCTACTTTCAGGAGAATCATTCTCAAAGGACTTTGCTTTCTTAGCTTCCCAATTTCTCTTCCTTAGGTGATTTTCTTCAACCTGTTGAGCATGAACCATCAACCTAGAAAGATTCATATTGTTATGAAGCATGGCTGCATGACATTCTTTTTCAAGTTTTTGGACACGTCGGTTACACAACGGCTCATCTCATCCCTGACATTAGAAACCAAAGAAGAAGCATATTTGGACAACTTAATGAACTTCAAGGAGTATTCCTTAACCCTCATACCTCCTTGATGAAGGTTGAAAAACTCCTCTACCTTAGCTTCTCTTTGTTCCCTTGGAAAGAATCTGTCAAGAAAAGCCTTTTTGAAGATCTCCAGAGTCACGGGACCATCTCCTAAAGCCCTACTATTATTCCACATATTGTACCATGTCTGATCCACGTCCTTGAGTTTTTATGAAGCAAGTTCAGCCTTCTCAGTAGTACTCACCCCCATAGCAAACAAAATCTTGTAGACCTCATCAAGGAAATCTTGGGGGTACTCATCAACTATTGATCCAAAGTACATGGGAGGGTTCATCCAAGTAAATTCTTTTAAATGGCTAGCCATAGTACTAGTATGGTTCTCTCGAGGTGCAACTTCTCCATTAGCTTGAGCCGTGATAGCTTTAGCTTGGGTGTGATGGCTTGGGCCATTTGGAATAGGGCTTCCCTCACCTCACCATCCGTCATACCTGGAGGACTTACAAAAACTTGATCATTTGCAGAAGCTTGCACTTCAAGAGCATTTTGGTTACCTTGCAGAGTAGCTCCCGCATTCGCAATCTCTTCCCCTACTCTTCTAGTAGTTCTTCTTCTTGTGTTCATCGCCTATATACACAATAAAGGGATTATATGCTAAAAGACACATAGTTCCAAAGATCTAGAGGAACGACATAAGAGTATTAAGAAAATAGAAGTTTCTAATCATCACATAGCATCTCGTCCACAATTGAGGCGCGCTTCACAACCTTGAACAAGACAGTAGGTAACGTGGTTAGTGAGACATTGATCCTAAGGATATTTAACCTCATGCTCTATACCAAGTTTAAGATTCAAATATTTAATCTCATACTCTGATACCAAGTTTGTCACACCCAGATCCTAGACCTCGGATGAGATCGGCATCGTTAACCTCTCAGAGGTCGCAGACAAGCCTCTTATTAGCTTTCATCACAATCATAAAGTTAAATTTTGCGGAAAATTAAAAAATTTTAACATACTAATGAAGTATACTTAGACTTCATACTTAAGATTCATAAAGACATAAGATATTCTAAACCTGTCTCACATATATAGAAACCATCTAAGAGTGCAAATCTGGACTTAGCCAATAACAGTCAATTTGCCATATAGGCATTAATACAAAGGAACCCAAAGAACATAAATGGAAATTTAAAAAATACTAAGTCTTCATAACGCTAGTATATAGATGATAGCATCCCGAACGTGAGGACCTACCAAGACTTGGAGAAAGAGTTCCATATTTCTTCGAATCGACTTGCTTAACTTCAATGGCCGGAATCTACAATTGTAGTAATATAAAGTAATGGGGTTACTACGACACATTTACTAAGTATGGGTATATGCACATAACAAATAG
This sequence comes from Solanum pennellii, assembly GCF_001406875.1. NCBI lineage: Eukaryota > Viridiplantae > Streptophyta > Magnoliopsida > Solanales > Solanaceae > Solanum > Solanum pennellii. The sequence continues at coordinate 33,911,996 of NC_028645.1, read as the reverse complement.
GGACATGCATGAAAAAGGATCATTTAGTTTTTCTTTAGAAAACATGCTAAGTCATAAGAAAGTCTTCAATGCACATACCATATAACATATACAACCAACAAAACTTCTCATAGAATCATGTTAACATTTCATATTCAATAGATCATATAACCATAACTTACAAAACAATTACCAATGACCTTATCCCCAACCTATAAGTGCACTGGCCATGTTAAGCCCCATAACCCCACATAACCGAGTAGATAAGATAGGAGACTATAAGTAAAGCTTTGCTTCATGTAACTTCTAACATAAGTAGTCATCACTTCATATAACAATATACTCAATAACGTATTCATCATAATAGCCAACATTCATATAAAAGAAATATCATATATCATAAACATATATCTTTCACATCATCATATTACTTAAAAATAATCTCCTAGGACTTCCTTTAGAGTCAACTTGTGCAATGTCTAGGTAGCATCTCATACCACTACCTATACTAAGCAAACTCCTCAAGTCACCCTAGTCGATGTTCAATTACTTGTCTTTCGTTTTACATGCGGGAACATACGCATTAACCGACATAGATCATGTGAGCTAAACATGGAATCCAGTGTCTTCCCCACACCCAAAAGAGGTGGTCTACCGGCCAAAGTAGAACCAAACATGACATAGCTTTCTAGGTGGATCCACTAGCTAGTATCCTATGCTGGCATCATAGTTCAAGAACTAGGAGATATATTAGAGACCCATAGTTCCACATTACATGGCAGCCTCAATCTCATGAGAATCATTATGAACCTACCTTCCCGCTAGGGAAGGGACACTTCCCATATCTAGTTCGTCGATGCTTAGCTTAAGTCCCTTTTCAAGAAATAACCTTTAATTTGTCTTTTATCAAAAACTTATCATAGGTCATAGGAAATTATCTCATTTTATAACATGATCATGAGCTCTTTTATATTAAATGAGAATTTTCCTTTCATCGTAACCTTTCTTTTGTGAGATTTACATGGCATAATCATCTTGTGTAAAGAAAACAAGAGAGTATCATAACTTGCATATTCGTATTCTTATCATAATCTCACAATTTACATGCTCATAGCCAGTATATTCACATAGCAACATCATACATACTTTCATAACATAGCATCATGACTTATAGGCTAACATAAGCATCTTAGAGTAATCACAATTTTAGAAGACTTACCTCTTGCTTCCAAGAAACCTATTCATCATGCAATATTCATAATAATACATAGTGAAATACTCAACGAAATAATCAAGAACAGCTCATAAAATTATGTAAAATATCAATGCATAGCATAGGAGAAGGTAAACGGGTCATAAAGGGGTTCATTCAAACCTTAAATTCCAACCCTAACGTTTATACATTATCAAACAGTAGAAACAACCCATTCGAGACCGTTATTTAGAGAAAAATCATGTAACACATGGCATTCAAACATTATCAATAAAATACTCAACAATTCGTGCAAAATTAGATATAGAAAACATTTACTTTTCATTGAAAATCATAAATCTAGGGTTAGGATCAAAATCCATTTTGTAGAGTAAAAACCCTAGTATTCGAAGCTCTTGAAAACTTATCTTGAAAGTACCTCTTGGGGAAAGGAATCCCAATATTGAAAACACATACCTTATAGATGATGAATCCACGAAAATATGATTGGAAACTTTGAAACCTTCGTCTTCTTCCTTAAGCTTGTCTTGGTCTACAATGGATTTTTGAAAAGAGAGCGTTCTTGAGATATTAGAGAGAATTTCATTTGATCTGGTTTGGGACGTGTAAAAGTGGTCTAAAACTTACCTAATATCAAAATATAAACGTCCCAAGAATTACCCTAAATACCCTCCACTGAAATTACCTAAAATGCCCCTCCAAAATTGACTAAAACTAGAAGACATTTGACTTAGGGTCTCGGGTCTGACTAGTAATAAGTTAATTAATTAAGTCGATAATTCAATTGATTAAGTGACCTAGGGTATTTAATAAATTACCCCTAAGTCGTTAGGACCATAACCAACCCCTTTGGACCATCCTAGGTCAAGTACTAGGATGTTTCTTTAGTTAGTTATTCCGTTAGTGTCACCCGATTAGGTCTTAGGTTTTCGGGCACACTAGTTAGTCTATATTAGTTAGTCCTAGGTTAAATAGCTAGTTAGGTTAGTTAGTTAGGACCTATAATTGGTTAGGGAGCTCCACCCCACGTTGCTGGACCCGACGCATGGTTGTCCCCTAACCGCCCTAACCGAATCGGTTGGGCTTGTCTCTCGACCGTTTGTAGAACATGTGCTTGCACATGTGTTGTGTGCACTTTCCTAACCGTGCATTCTTGAATGTTCACTTCTTGTCCAAGGATCCTCAGTATGTCCTTGGGCACTGCTTAATCTACATGGTCATTTTAAATGGTCATGTGCTATGGTACCTAGGCTTGACACTTGGATGCCTATTACCTAATGTGAGTAAGCGATGAGGCTTAGAATTGAAGAGATTAAGAATTTTAGCTTAGGATCTTCATTGCAGGTACAATTCCTAAATAAGCTTGGAGTGGAGTACTTGAACATCAAAGGGTATTTTTAAGTAATAAGTTACTTGTGAATACATACAAAAATTGGCAAACACCCTTAAGCCAATATTCTCTAATATGCCCAATATTACTCAATATTGGGCATTGGATGCCTATGTCACTCAATTAATATTCTTATAACCTAATAGGCTCTTCACAAGGCAAGTACATTTTTCTGGAATGCTACATAAGACTAGCCCCTAGCTTTTCATCATTGCATTCACAAGTCAAAAATACGGAAGAATTTAAAACTTTTAACTATATCTAATTGGAGGTTTACATAGACCTCTACATACAGGTAATAGTATTATTATCGAGTATTCATTGACCCCTTGTATAAGAACATTACTTATCTTCTATTTTTATTTCACTTACATATGTAAGATAGAAATAGTGTTATATAATTCGTCTCATCTCATAACCATCCAAAATGACAATATCAACTTGGGCATAGCCCTACAACAATAAAATTAAGCCACATATAGGCTTTACACAACTTGTTCTCCAATGAAAGATAGAGTAAAAATTAGTATCTTAATATTTAAGCAAATCCGTAGCTAGAATATTGGCATCGTCCTCGGCCAAAATAAAGACCTACCACTTGGATGAGAGAGAGTATCCAAGCCTCCTTATAGATCACCTCGAACGAAACCTCAACGATCGGAACCTAAAATGTTTGGGAAAAGGGGAGAAAATGGGTTAGTACGTGACAGGTACTAAGTATGAGACTATATGCACATATAAAAACCAAACATGCTAAAAGGGAACATTTCGTTAAATCATGAAATTTTACCTCTTTAAGGACTTATCTCCCTGAGAAATCTTAATTCTCTTAAGTTTCTCATTAATCCTTTCTAGAATTTCTGGAGAGTTGTTGAAATCATTTGCTGGCTTAGGAAAATCCCCTAGGGAAAATTTTTGGATTTTGAAGATAGAATTAGTCTCTAAGTTGAAACCTTATTTTGAAGAACTGGGTTTGTTACCAATCTGGCTGGCACCACTATAATTATATTTTGAATCCTCAATTTGTTTGGAAACAACATGAAGAACCTGGTTAGTATAATTATTTTGTTCAAAAACTTTGTTTATTTCTTCAATAGTCAAAAAGTTGTTTTCCTTATTTTCTGAAGGTTTTTTGAAAGGCGCTGCTTTCAAAACATCCTTTCTATAAGGGATGTTTATACCTTCAAGAGGAGGAGTAACACTTTCGACAACCTTGTCTCTGTTATGCCATCTGTTTACCAAAACCTGAAGCGATGAATTGGATTCAACGATTTGGCCTGTAGATTCAAACCATTTGAAGAATACAATTTCTGTTTTGAATCTTTTCATATCCTTAAACCATTTGTCTTTGATTGCTATTAATATTCTTGGTTTTGACATTAATTGTCAAGGTATCAAGAATATTACGGTCTTCTATCTCTACATAGAAATTAGTATAACAGTCGAAGTAAACTGGCCCCTGAACTAGATTACTTTCTAAGATTCCTAACAACGAATCATCAACATTGAGAAGTCTAGCATCTCTAAACATTTAACAAATGGGAATATTTAAGCCTTTACGGAAAAGAGGTTTAACTGCTACCTGTACAAGACCAATATGAATAAATTTAAATTCGTTCCTATATCTGTCTATGTCAGCAGCAATTAACAATTTAATAGTCTCTAAAGAGTTATTAATTGCAGAGGTTGATTCACAAGTTTTTATATTAAAACTTTTAAACAAACTAAAATAACCTATTTGGTAAATTTTATTAATCGGTTCTTTAGAAATGGACCAATTTTGTAAACGCATAACTTCTTTATATATATAAAAATTAACAGAGTTAACAATATTGTTTCTATTCATGAGAAGAAACAGTTGTCTTTAGGCATGAAAGAACGTCAAGGATAAATTAACCAATAAGAATAATTTAAACAAAGATTATCAAACTTATGAAAATTTAACTATGATTATTGTAAATCTAAAGAAATTAAAGCAGTGATTATCTAGATAATATAAAGGTTAACAATGATTTAACAATTAAATTGGCCTTGGATGTTACTCAACTTATATCACGCCTGTTGGATATTACAAGTCTTTGTCAAGTCATATTGTAGGACGGATCACCAAAAGATCAGCCTCCTGCCCCCATGGGTCTTACTGGACTTACAATGATCTAGTTTTAGGCTAACCAAGTCCTTAAGCCGGAGATTAATCGGCACACTCAGACTTATGTAGAGAAAAAACCTCAACATAATAATAAGGAAACCATGGCCTTTAACTTGCATTAATCGAAGTTAACTAAAATATTATATAGGATAAGAACAAAGCTATAAACTCTTAAGATTACTATAATCAAAGATAATAGAACATAAGATGGATAATTACTAAGTTAAGATTATTTTATTAATTTTAATAATCACATGATTTCTAACAGCCTAGACAACCTAGGGATTTAGCTACTCATGCTAACAAGTAACGCCATTAACATGGCTCTGATACCATTTATAATAAACTCCAAGAGATGGGCATGAACATCACAACCTATCAATGGAAGATTGCCACTGATAAGCAAGCAGCTAACAGGATAGTTGCAGGTTTTATAGGTACTCTAAGAAATTGGTGGGACAATTATCTCACAGAAAAAAATAATTATAATAACCAGGTTCTTCATGTAGTTTCCAAACAAACTGAGGATTCAAAATATAATTATAGTGGTACCTGCCAGATTGGTAACAAACCCAGTTCTTCCAAATCAGGTTTCAACTTAGAGACTAATCCTATCATCAAAATCAATAAATTTTCCCCACAGGATTTTCCTAAGCCTGCAATTGATTTCAACAACTCTCTAGAAATTCTAGAAAGGATTAATGAGCAACCTAAGAGAATTAAGATTTCTCAGGGAGATAAGGTTGGAGATATTAAGGATAGACTTCCTCACTCCAAAAATTTTTATCCCAAACCTTCTTTTCCTGATATCAAGTTTGAAGAGAACAATATGCATCCCCAGAGTGTTGCAGATGGTACAGGTATAACAGATTGAATATAGATGGTATGGCTGATAGTCAAATCTATACTAAACTCTAAGAGATGGGCATGAACATCACAACCTATAAATGGAAGAGTGCCACCGATAAGCAAGCAGCTAACAGGATAGTTGTAGGTTTTACAGGTACTCTATGAAATTGGTGGGACAATTATCTCACAGAACAAAATAAAAATAAGATTCTTGATGTTGTTGCAAGCAAGAATGTTGTTGAGATTGAAGAAGGTCAAACTACTACATCTTTAGAGGTAGTTGAGGATGCAATTGCAACTCTACTTTACAGCATTGCTAAACATTTTGTGGGGGAACCACGATTATTTCAAGACAAAAGTTTGGCGATATTAAACAATCTTTACTGCAAGAAATTGACAGATTTCAGGTGGTATAAAGATATGTTTATTACAAAGGTCATGCTAAGAGATGATTGCAATAATGATTATTGGAAAGAGAGATTCCTCAGTGGATTACCTCCCCATTTTGCAGAAAAGGTTTGATAAAAAATAAGAGAATGATGTGAAGGTAAAATTCCACATTCAGAAATGACTTATGGAGATCTTACCAGTTTGATTCATTTCGTTGCAATGGAGCTATGTACTGATTTGAAGCTAAAAGAACAGCTTATGAAAGATAAAAATTTTCAAGTAATGAACTTGGAAGTTTTTGTCAAGACTTTTGTTTCCCAAGTCTAAAACCCCCTTCAGCAAGAAAGGTTTCAAAGAAAGAACAATCTGGAAAATCGTCACCTAAAGGAAGATCCTAAAAAGGGAAAGGATATTCTAAAAGAAAGAGAAGTAAGAAAACTTCTCGCAACACATCTAACAAAGACATTTGTTGGACTTGTGGAAAGTCTGGACACAAGTCTCCTGATTGTCCGAGAAACAAAAGAAAAAGGAAGAAGATCCATCTTCTTGAAGTAGATGAAGAAACTAAGGAAAAGTTTCTGTCTATACTAAACGAAGAAGAATCAGATTCATCTTCCTCTTCAGAAGAAGAAACTGAGGACGAAGAGTTCCTTAATGTTGCTCAAGATATGGACAAGACTGCAATTGCCAAGGAGCATTTTGTCATTGTGATAGCCAATCTGTCAGACTACTCTCAGAAGACTCTGCAGAAATCTTATTTGCAACTATTGAGCATATCAAAGATAATGATGCTCGAAGAAGCTATCTTTTGGAGCTTCAAAAGATTGTCACTAAACAGAAAGAAAAAGAAGTTGCAAGGAATGTAACTCCTTTCAGCATCAAGCAAATCATGCAAAGATATACAGATAAGAGGGAAGAACCTTCGATCAATGAACTTCGAGCAGAAGTTAACTCCCTCAAAGAAGAAGTTCGAGAAGTTAAGTCAAGACTTAACAAAATTGAAATTGATGCTTTAGCAAAACAATTTCTTAAGGATGCTGAAGTATCTCTTAAAGGAAAAGAGATTGCTACTTCAGATAACAAAGATGAAGATAACAACTCTTCCAATCAATCAGCCCCTTCATCACCTAAAGGTATTGAAGATGCAGGTATTAGTATGATCACTAAGGTGAGACCTCCGAGTTCTCACATTCTGATTAAGTTAGTAGTTAATTCTAATTTTGTACTTAACAAAATTGCTTTGTTAGACAGTGGTGCAGATCGTAATTGCATTGTTGAAGGTTTAATTCCAACCAAGTACCTCCAGAAGGGAACTACCAAGTTAAACAGCGCGACTGGTGAGCGTATCTGTATAAATTATAAACTTTCAAATGCTCATATCTGCAATGACGGTTTTTGCCTTGCTAATGATTTTGTCATAACTAAAAACATTAATGAGGAGATTATTTTGGGTATACCTTTTATTACCCAGATCAAGCCTTATATTTCAGACTTTGAATCGATCAAAACAAAAATTTCAGGAAAAGAAATTTCGTTTCCTTTTATCAAGACACTTTCTCTTGAAGAAAGTTAATTGTTGCATAAACAAATTGCATTTAAAATCAATCAGATTTGTTTTTTAAAAGATGATATTAAAAATAAGAAAATTGAGCAAATTATACAAACCCCGGGAATGGTTGCTAAAATTGCCAATCTTCTAAAGAGTTTTGAAAGTGAAATTTGCGTAGAATTTCCAAACACTTTTTGGGATCGAAAATCCCATATTATAGATTTACCATATATTGATGGATTTGATGAAAATGCCATCTCTACGAAAGCTAGGCCTATTCAGATGAACCATGTATTAATGGAAATCTATAAGAAAGAAATTAATACTCTTTTAAGTAATAAAATTATTCATCCTTCAAAATCACCTTTGAGTTGTTCAACATTTTGTGTAAACAATGCAGCTGAACAAGAATAAGGTTCCCCAAGACCTGTTATTAATTACAAACCTTTAAACTCAGTCTTAAAATGGATTCGTTATCAAATTCCTAACAAAAGGTATCTTTTAAACGAACTATTAAAGCAAACGTTTATAGTAAATTTGATTTAAATCAGGATTTTGGCAAATTCAAATTGCTGAACAAGATAAGTATAAAACAGCTTTCAATGTCCCGTTTGAACAATATGAATGGAATGTCATGCCTTTTGGGCATAAAAATGCCCCATCAGAATTTCAAAATATTATGAATTCTATATTCAATCATATTAGTCATATTTCAATTATTTATATTAATGATGTATTAATCTTTTCCGAGGACATTGATTCTCATTCCAAACATTTAAATGTTTTCTTTAAAATTGTTAAGCACAATGGATTAGTTATTAGTGCTAAAAAGATTCAATTATTTCAAACAAAAATCAGATTTCGAGGACATGATCTTTATCAAGGTACCTATAAACCAATTTGCAGATCAATTGAGTTTTCCGATAAGTTTCCCAATGTTATTTTGGATAAAACTCAGTTGCAAAGATTTTTAGAATGTCTCAACTATGTAGCTGATTTTATTCCCAAAGTTAGGCATATTTGCAAACCTCTCTTTGATAGGTTAAAGAAGAATCCTTCACCCTGGAGTGTTGAAAAAACCAATGCAGTTATTCTTTTAAAGAATATGGTTAAAAATCTTCCATGCCTTGGTATTCCTAACCCTGACCATTTTATGATTGGTGAGACTGATGCATCTGACATTGGATATGGTGGTATTCTTAAACAAAGAAAAGACCCCAATTCTTCAGAAAAATTAGTCCGTTATACTTCTGGAATCTGGAATTCTGCTCAAAGAAATTATAGCACGATTAAAAAGGAAATCCTTGCTATTGTTATTTGTATAACTAAGTTTCTAGATGACTTGATCAATAAAGAATTCTTGCTTAGAGTAGATTGTAAATCTGCTAAAGAAATCCTCCAAAAGGATGTTAAGAATATTGTTTTTAAACAAATTTTTGCTAGGTGGCAAGCCTTATTATGTAGTTTTGATTTCCAAATTGAATTTATTAAAGGCGAAAACAATTTGTTGCCAGATTTCCTAACTCGCGAATTTTTGCAGGGAAAACATGAGCACACCGCAAGTTAGGCCCATAGCGGGCAGACAACCAGCCAGGTCCAATCCAAGTGGACAAACAAAAGAGTCAGGGCCATTTGCTATAAGGCCTGAAATAAACCATGTTAGGCCTGATATAAAAAGGTATTCAGTATTGGCCCAATTGCCGCCAATTGTTCATCCTGAGCTGCCACAAAATAGTTCATCAAAGATGTTAGTCTTAAAAAAGCCCTTTCAAAAGGAGCAAGAACCCAATTCATCCTCATCCCCAAGCGGAGAACTTAGATTTTCCCAAAAACAGACAAGTGAATGTTACACTATGAAACAACCAGCCAGTTTTTCTGAAGAAGTTTCTCCAGCAGGAACAAAGTCTCCTTCCAAAGAGAAGGAAAAATTTGAAATGATTTCTTTGCAGGTTTTCCAAATACTTGCTTTAGATAAAGAATATGAAGGTTATGAGATTAAACATCTCTTAAAACCTGTCTATACCAACAGGAATTATGTTGAAACAGGCAATTCCTTAAAAACTAGAAAATATTATGAGTTTACCCTGGTTGACAAAGGATCAGTAGATATTGAACATGAGTTAGCTGATAAGTCTGACCCAGATAGTATAGCTTACTCTAATTTTACTACAAGAAATATTTTATCACCTTTTAATTGGCCTGTTGACCATTTACAAACCCTATTAATCTTTCTCAAAGATTTAATCCTCAAACCTATAATTGGTATGACTACAAAGAAGCTTGGGTGACCTGCTTGTATGTTAGAACAACAACCCATACATGTTTTATTAAATATTGTCCAGAAGTTGCAGCTTCTACTATCCCCAGGTGGTTCTACGAATGGTGGAGCTAGTTTGGGGGAAATAAACAATTAATGCCTCGAAGCTTTGCTGAGAAATATACTCAGTTCCGAATCGATGAAGGCATATCAACATTACCAGAGAATATGAAACTCTATAAGTACTTTATTAAGAAACGTTTATCTTATATTATAAGTTGGACGTTTGTTATTGCAGATTTCGATAGGATTAAATTCTTATCAAAATAAATCAGGATTAAAGGTTGGTTGCCGGCCAAGAAAGATGGTCCATCTCCTTCTAATAAGAAGAGTTCATCAAGTCCTTCACCCTCTAAGAGTGAATTGAAGAAAAGGTCAGAAAAGGCCTTGTCTGAATTGGAGGATGATCCAGATGAAGAAGCCATTAACAGACTTCTTGACGAAGCTTCATCACAAAGTGATGATAATGGCGAGATGTTAAAACCTAAAGCCTTGGCAAGATCCTATCTAAATCCGTTTGATTAATGTCTAATTGAGATATTAAAATAAGAATAATTAGTCTTTCAGATAGAGATCATTAATGATCAGAATTATCTAGAAAGAGATAAAGGAGTCTCAAAGAAACGGAATCTTTATCATATTAATCAGATGGACTCGGATAACCGATAGGCATGGTCGACATGATTGGCTAAAGCTTCATCAGCAGTGACCGACAAAGCAAAAGGTCCCTAAAGTCAAAGATGCTTTTCATAAAGTAACAACTGACAGTTGGAAAGTAAAAGACAGTTGTAAAAGCTAATGCTTTCCCAAAAGCAAAGATAAGGAACGGATAAAGCAATCTTCGGCAACCAATCGAAAGAAGGGCTTTGAGATTCCTTTTATCTTTTCAAGTTTATATAAGACTTTGTATTTTCCCATTGAAGGCATCAGAAAATTTACAAACACTAAATTTTTCTTGAATGCTCTCTCTCTGTAAACATTATGCAATATATGGAATAAAGTTTTCTAATTTTTTAAGTTCTTTTGTTCTTCATTTATTTTCCGCACTTTCGATCCTATAAATCTCTCTGTAAACATTATGCAATGTATGGAATAAAGTTTTCTAATTTTGTAAGTTCTTTTGTTCTTCATTTATTTTCCGCACTTTCGATCCTATAAATGGTATCAGTGCCATGTTAATGGCGTTAGTTGTTATCATGAGTAGCTAAATCCCTAGGTTGTCTAGGTTGTTAGAAATCATGTGATTATTAAGATAATAAAATAATCTTAACTTAGTAATTATCCAGCTTATGTTCTATTATCTTTGATTATAGTAATCTTAAGAGTTTATGGCTCTGATACTATAAATGATATAAAACTCTGTAAGTATTTTACTAAGAAACATTTATCTTATATTATAAGTTGGACGTTTGTTATTGCAGATTTTGATATGATTAAATTCTTATCAAAAGAATTCAGGATTAAAGGTTGGTCGCCGTCCAAGAAAGATGGTCCTTCTTCTTCTAAGAAGAAGAGTTCATCAAGTCCTTCACCCTCTAAGAGTGAATTGAAGAAAAGGTTAGAAAAGGCCTTGTCTGAATTGGATGATGATCTAGATGAAGAAGCCATTAACAGACTTCTTGACGAAGCTTCATCACAAAGTGATGATAATGGCGAGATGTTAAAACCTAAAGCCTTGGCAAGATCCTATCTAAATCCATTTGATTAATGTCTAATTGAGATATTAAAATCGGAATAATTACTCCTTCATATAGAGATCATTAAAGATCAGAATTATCTAGAAAATACTAAAGGAGTCTCAAAGAAACGGAATCTTTATCATATTAACCAGATGGACTCGGATAACCGACACGCATGGACGACATGATTGGCTAAAGCTTTAGGTTTTAACATCTCGCCATTATCATAACATTGTGTCAAGGTATCAAGAATATTAGGGTCTTCTATCTCTACAGAGAAATTAGGATAACAATTGAAGTAAACTAGCCCATGAGCTAGATTACTTTCTAAGATTCCTAACAACGAATCATCAACATTGAGAAGTCTAGCATATCTAAGCATTAAACAAATAGGAATATTTAAGCCTTTACGGAAAAGAGGTTTAACTGCTACCTGTACAAGACCAATATGAAGAAATTTAAATTCTTTCCTATATCTGTCTATGTCAGCAGCAATTAACAATTAAATAGTCTCTAAAGAGTTATTAATTGTAGAGGTTGATTCATAAGTTTTTATATTAAAACTTTTAAACAAACTAAAATAACCTATTTGGTAAATCTTATTAATCGGTTCTTTAGGAATGGCCCAATTTTGTAAACGCATATCTTCTTTAGATATAGAACAATTAACAGAGTTAACAATATTGTTGTTATTCATGAGAACAAACAGTTGTCTTTAGGCATGAAAGAACGTCAAGGATAAATTAAGCAATAAGAATAATTTTAACAAAGATTATCAAACTTATGAAAATTTAACTATGATTATTGTAAATCTAAAGAAATTAAAGTAGTGATTATCTAGATAATATAAAGGTTAACAATGATTTAACAATTAAATTGGCCTTGGACGTTACTTAACTTATATCACGCATGTTAGATATTACAAGTCATTGGCAAGTCATATTGTAGGACGGATCAGTAAAAGATCGGTCGCCTGCCCCCATGGGTCTTACTGGACTTACAATGATCTAGTTTCAGGCTAACCAAGTCCTTAAGCGGGATATTAATCGGCACACTCAGAGTTATGCAGAGACAAAACCTCAACATGATAATAAGGAAACCATGGCTTTAACTTGCTTTAATGGAAGTTAACTAAAATATTATACAGGATAATAACAGAGCTATAAACTCTTAAGATTACTATAATCATAGATAATAGAACATAACCTTGATAATTACTAAGTTAAGATTATTTTATTATCTTAATAATCACATGATTTCTTACAGCCTAGACAACCTAGGGAATTAGCTACTCATGCTAACAACTAACGCCATTAACATGGCTCTGATACCATTTATATGTATCGATATACCAAGCTTTCTTTAAAGAATGCTTAGGGCTCATCCACCACTTATTAATCTTTTTATGTCAGGAGTAAATTTGTCGACTAACTTAATAACTTCAATTTTTTTCTTTTTCTAATGAGGAGGAGCTTTCATTTCGCTAGGAGTAGGACTTCCTACAAAAGAAATTTTAATTCTCTTATGTTGCTCATTAATTTATTCTAGAATTACCGGAGAGTTGTTGAAATCATTTGCTGGCTTAGGAAAATCCTGTGGGGAAAATTTATGGATTTTGAAGATAGGATTAGTCTCTAAGTTGAAACCTGATTTGGAAGAACTGGGTATGTTACCAATCTGGCTGGTACCACTATAATTATATTTTGAATCCTCAATTTGTTTAGAAACAACATGAAGAACCTGGTTCGTATAATTATTTTGTTCAAAAAGTTTGTTTATTTCTTCAATAGTCACAAAGCTGTTTTCCTTATGTTCTGAAGGTTTTTTGAAAGGCGCTGCTTTCAAAACATCCTTTCTATAAGGGATGTTTATACCTTCAAGAGGAGGAGTAACACTTTCAACAACCTTGTCTCTGGTATGCCATCTGTTTACCAAAACCCTGAAGCGATGAATTGGATTCACCGACTTATTAATCTTTTTTATGTCAGGAGTAAATTTGTCGACTGACTAAATAACTAAATCCACTTGATTAATGTCTAATTTAGATATTAAATCAGAATAATTAGTCTTTCCGATAGGGAACATTAAAGATCAGAATTATCTAGAAAGAGATAAATGAGTCTCAAAGAGACGGAATCTTTATCATATTAATCAGATGGACTCGGATAACCGACAGGCATGGCCGACATGATTGGCTAAAGCTTTATCAGTAGTGACTGACAAAGCAAAAGGTCCCTAAAGTCAAAGATGCTTTTCAAAAAGTAACAACTGACAGCTGCAAAGTAAAAGACAACTGTAAAAGCTAATGCTTTCCCATAAGCAAAGATAAGGAACGGATAAAGCAATCTTCTGCAACCAATCGAAAGAAGGGCTTTGAGATTCCTTTTATCTTTTCAAGTCTACAAAAGACTTTGTATTTTCCCATTGAAGGCATCAGAAAATTTACGAACACTAAATTTTTCTTGAATGCTCTCTCTCTCTGTAAACATTATGCAATATATGGAATAAAGTTTTCTAATTTTGTAAGTTCTTTTGTTCTTCATTAATTTTTTTATTAAGAAACGTTTATCTTATATTATAACTTGGACGTTTGTTATTGCAAATTTCGATAGGATTAAATTCTTATCAAAAGAAATCAGGATTAAAGGTTGGTCGCCAGCTAAGAAAGATTGTCATTCTCCTTCTAAGAAGAATAGTTCATCAAGTCCTTCACCATCTAAGAGTGAATTGAAGAAAAGGTTAGAAAAGGCCTTGTCTTAATTGGAGGATGATCCAGATGAAGAAGCCATTAACAGACTTCTTGACTAATCCATTGTGCTTAATTATTTTGAATAAAAAATTAAGATGTTTGAAATGAGAATCAATGTCCTCGGAAAAAATTAATACGTCATCAATATATACAATTTGAAATAATTTTATTTTCTTAGCACTAATGATTAATCCATTGTGCTTAATTATTTTGAAGAAAACATTAAGATGTTTGAAATGAGAATCAATGTCCTCGGAGAAAATTAATACGTCATAAATATATAAAATTGACATATTGCTAATGTGATAAAAAAAATGGAATTCATTATATTTTTAAATTCAGAAGGGGCGTTTTTAAGCCCAAAAGGCATGACGTTCCATTCAAATTGTCCAAAGGGACATTGAAAGCAGTTTTATATTTATCCTTTTCGGAAATTTGAATTTGCCAAAAACCCGATTTTAAATCAAATTTGCTATAAAGATTGGCCTTGAAAGTTCTTTTTAAAAGATCTCTTTTATTTGGAATTGGATAGCGACCCCATTTCAAGGCTGCGTTTAAAGGCTTGTAATTTATAACAAGTCTTGGAGAACCTCCTTCTTGCTCAGCTGCATTGTTAACATAAAATGCTGAACAACTCCAAGGATATTTAGAAGGTCTAATAATTTTATTAGCCAAAAGAGAGTTAATTTCCTTTTTACAAACTTCCATCAGTTCATTGTTCATCAGAATAGGCCTAGCTTTCATCGAAATGGCCTTTTCATCAAAAGCAGCAATATATGGTAAATCTATAATGTGGGTCTTTCTATCCCAACAAGCATTTGGAAACTCATAGCAAATTTCTCACTCAAAAGTTTTTTGAAGATTAGCAATTTTAGCCATCATTCTCGGGGTTTTTAAAATTTGCTCTATTTTTTTTATCTTTGATATCTTCTTTAAGAAAACAAATCTGGTTTATTTTGAAAGCACTTTGTTTGTGTAAAATTTTACTTTCTTCAAGAGAAAGTGTTTTTATAAAGGGAAATGAAATTTCTTTTCCCAAAATTTTTTTTTGATAGAATCAAAGTCTGAAATATAAGGTTTTATCTGAGTGATAAAAGCAATTCCTAAAATAATTTCTTCGTTAATATTTTTAGTAATAACGAAGTCATTAGAAAGACAAATCCATTATTGCAAATATGGGCATTGGATAATTTATAATTAATAAGGATACGCTCACCAGTAGCTCCGTATAGCTTGGTGGTTCCCTTTTGAAGATACTTAGTAGGGATTAATTTTAACTTGTTTAAGAATTACAATATCAAGACTTGTGAGTCAACCTCTGCTATTAATAATTCTTTAGATACTATCAAACTGCTTGTTGCTGCTGATATTGATAGGTATAAGAAGGATTTTAAATTCCTTCATATTGGTTTAATCCAAGTTGCTGTTAAACCTCTTTTCCGTAAAGGTCTGAACATTCCTATTTGTTTAATTCTTCGTGATGCTAGACTTCTCAATTTTGACGAGTCTTTGTTAGGTATCCTTGAAAGTAACCTAGCTAATGGCCCAGTCTATTTTAATTGGTATCCAAATTTTTCGGTTGACATTGACGACCCTAATCTCATAGATACCCTGACGCTTAACGTCAAAACCAAGAATATGAATAGCAAAATTGTCACTAGAGAAATAGCTGTAATATACAGGGTATATTACAAGCTAATGAAGACTACAATAGCTCCAAAGTCTATTAACTCTGGTGCTAAAGGAGTCACAATGCTCATGGAAGCAAACCAAGAGCACGGTACTACCTTTGTTCCTCGTTAGCTTAAATGGGATGAGATTCTTTCCAATAATGACAGGAAATTTGAATCTATTACTGAACCCCTTCCCATTCAACCTTCTAGGTCTACACTAGAAAGTATTACTCAGTTTTCAGACGGATCTATTGACCTTAAGTTTTTAAGATCCAACTCTTTCAACCAAGCCTCTTCAAGTCGAAGAATGTCTTCGGTTAGACCGTCTTCTTCAAAAAACCAAGAAGATGATGAAGTTTCTGAAGCTTTAGAACAGAGTAAATTTCAGGGTGTGCATTTTACCAACACAATTCCTAAAGTTTTTTATGAATCAACTCAAGGAAGTCCTTCTCCTAGTGACATGAGACCTTCTTTCCATAGAAAAAAGGACTCAGTTGGTGTTATCAAATCTACAGAGAATTTTACTCCAGATAACAAGAAAATCAGCAAGTGGTGGAACAACCCCAAGCATGCTCTTAAAAAGGCTTGGTATGTTGACACATATACAAAATATCAAAGAATCTCATTCAAAGACAAATGGTTCAAAGACATGAAGAGATTCAAAACTGAAATTGAATTCTTCAAATGGTTTGAATGTTCCGGTCAAATTGATGAAACAAATTCATCACTTCAAGTTTTGATAAACAAGTGGCATACCAAAGATAAGGTTGTCGAAAGTATAACTCCTCCTCTTGAAGGTATTCACATTCCTTACAGAAAAGATGTCCTGGAAGCTGCTCCTTTCAAAAAAACTTCAGAAAAGGACAACAACCCTGTAACTGTTGCAGATATCAACAAAGTATTCGAACAAAATAATTATACTAATCAAGTTCTTCATATTGTTTCTAAACAGATAGAAGACTCCAGTTATAATTACAGCGGTACCAGTCAGATTGTTAATAAACCCAATTCTTCAAAAAATGGTTTAATTAAGAAACCAGTCCCATTTTTAAAATCCATGAATTCTCTCCTGAAGCCTTTTCTAAACCTTCTAATGAATTCAATAATTCTCCCGTGATCCATGAATGGATCAATGACCAGCTCTCGAAGCTCAAAATAACTCATGGCAGAAAAATCAGCGCTCTTAAGGATAGGCTCCACTATTCCAAAAAATTTTATCCTAGACCTTCTTTTCCCGATGTTCAATTCGAAGAAAACTATTTGCACCCTCAAGGAATAGAAGATGGCACGGGAATTACAGAATGGAATATAGATGGAATGGCAGATGGCCAAATCTACAACAAACTTCAAGAGATGGGCATGAATGTCACAGCTTATAAATGGAAGAATTCCACGGACAAGCAAGCTGCTAACAGGTTAGTAGCAGGTTTCACAGGAACTCTTAGAAATTGGTGGGACAATTATCTCACAGATCAAAATAGAGCTGACATTCTTGATGCAGCAGCAAACAATTTAGTTGTCAAAACAGAAGGAGGACAAACCTCTACATACATCTATAGAAGCAGTAGAAGATGCTACGGAAACATTCTTTCCAATAGTCGTTGTTCCAATCTTCCCTTATCATCTCTTTGGTTATAAACATATCTTTATACCACCTGAAATCAGTTAATTTGTTGCAGTAAAGATTGTTTAGACTTTCTAAACTTCTATCTTGGAAAAGACGTGGTTTTCCCACGAAGTGTTTAGCAATACTATAGATAAGTGTTTAGCAATATATTGCATAATGTTTAGAGAGAGAGAGCATTCAAGAAAAATTTAGTGTTCGCAAATTTTCTGATGCCTTCAATGGGAAAATAAAAAGTCTTATATATACTTGAAAAGATAAAAGGATTCTCAAAGCCCTTCTTTTGATTGGTTGCAGAAGATTGCTTTCTCTGTTCCTTATCCTTGTTTTTGGGAAAGCATTAGCTTTTACAGCTGTATTTTACTTTGCAGCTGTCAGTTGTTACTTTTTGAAAAGAATCTTTGACTTTAGGGACCTTTTGCTTTGTCGGTCACTGCTGATAAAGCTTTAGCCAATCATGTCGGCCATGCCTGTCGGTTATCCGAGTCCATCTGATTAATATGATAAAGATTCCGTCTCTTTGAGACTCCTTTATCTCTTTCTAGATAATTCTGATCTTTAATGATCTCTATTTGAAAGACTAATTATTCCGATTTTAATATCTCAATTAGACATTAATCAAATGGATTTAGATAGGATCTTGCCAAGGCTTTAGGTTTAACATCTCGCAATTATCATCACTTTTTGATGAAGCTTCGTCAAGAAGTCTGTTAATGGCTTCTTCATATGGATCATCCTCCAATTTAGACAAGGACTTTTCTAACCTTTTCTTTAATACACTTTTAGAGGGAGAAGGACTTGATGAACACTTCTTCTTAGAAGGAGAAGGACCATCTTTCTTGGCCGGTGACCAACCTTTAATCCTGATTTCTTTTGATAAGAATTTAATCCTATCGAAATCTGCAATAACAAACGTCCAACTTATAATATAAGATAAACTTTCTTAATAAAATTCTTACAGAGTTCTATATTCTCTGGTAATGTTGATATGCCTTCATCGATTTGGAACTGAGTATATTTCTCAGCAAAGCTTCGAGGCATTACTTGTTTATTTCCACCAAACCAGCTCCACCATTCGTAGAACCACCTGGGGATAGTAGAAGCTGCAACTTTTGGACAATATTTAACAAACCATGTATGAGTTGTTGGTCAAACATACAAGAAGTCCACCCATGCTTCTTTGTAGTCATACCAATTATTGGATCGAAGGTGCCGAAAATAAATGAAGAACAAAAGAACTTACAAAATTAGATCCGTCTGAAAACTGAGTAATACTTTATAGTGAAGACCTAGAAGGTTTAATGTGAAAGGGTTCAGTAATAGATTCAAATTTCCAGTCATTATTGGAAAGAATCTCATCCCATTTAAGCAAACGAGGAACAAAGGTAGTACCGTGCTCTTGGTTTGCTTCCATGAGCATGGTGACTCCTTTAGCACTAGAGTTAATAGCCTTTGGGGCTATTGTAGTCTTCATTAGCTTGTAATATGCCCTGTATATTACAGCTATTTCTCTAGTGTCAATTTTGCTATTCATATTCTTGTTTTTGACGTTAAGCGTCAGGGTATCTATGAGATTAGGGTCGTTAATGTCAACCGAAAAATTTGGATAGCAATTAAAATAGACTGGGCCATTAGCTAGGTTACTTTCACGGATACCTAACAAAGACTCATGAAAATTGAGAAGTCTAGAATCACGAAGAATTAAACAAATAGGAATACTCAGACCTTTACAGAAAAGAGGTTTCACAACAACTTGGATTAAGCCAATGTGAAGGTATAACCACCTGTTTAGCCGTTTGGAGCAGCAGAGTAATTTCTGGAAATCACTGTCTGGGTCGACGGATCCCACGACGGACCGTCATGGGCACGACGGACCGTCGAGGGGGTCTCGTTCCAAAACACTTAGAATTTAGAAATTTGGGTACTGAGATCGACTCTCTGAACTTCGCGACGAAATGGCAGGACGGACCGTCGAAGACATGACGGGCCGTCAGAGTCTCTTTAATGAATTGAGTCTCTGAACCTTGTGACGGAAGCAGCAGGATGGACCGTCGCAGGCACGACGGGCCGTCACAGAATGCGTAACCCTGACTGTCGGATTTCTGTTAAATGCTTTAAGGGGCGTTTTGGACTATTCCTGCTTATAATTATAAAGTTAGTGGTTTCATGTTAATAATTCAATTACTTGGGGGTTAAAAGAGATAACCTTGAAACAAATAGTGGGGTATTTTATCATCTTTTATACTTAATTATATGCTAATTAGGGTAAAAGAAAGAGGGTTTTGAAATAAAAAAAATAGAAAGAACGAACGAGAGAAAGAGAAGAACACAGAGGAAAGCAAAGGTTTTGGGAAGATAGCTTGTTTGATCGCGATTCTTCGGTGGAGGTAGGTTATGGTTTATGCTATTTCATAGTAAACTCTTAATAGCGAATGATATGTATTGGGTAGTAATGTAAAGTCTCCTATATTGCTAAATTGTGTGTATGTATGATATGATTATATAATTGTGATGAATTAGCATGATGAGGCTGTTGAATCTTAAA
>NC_028645.1:33891435-33891674 GCF_001406875.1 Solanum pennellii | reverse complement strand
TTCCGACACCAGGATAGTATATGGATCGGAGTGTCACGTTCAAACACCAAGATAGTAATGGATCGGGTGTCACGTTCCGACACCAGGATAGTATATGGATCGAGTGTCACGTTTCGACACCAGGATAGTAAATGGATCGGGTGTCACTTTCCGACACCATGATAGTATATGGATCGGAGTGTCACGTTCCGACACTAGGATAGTAGATGGATCGGAGTGTCACGTTCCGACACCAGGAT
>NC_028645.1:33888039-33888848 GCF_001406875.1 Solanum pennellii | reverse complement strand
CCTAGAGCAAGGCAAGATGTCGGTGACAGCGTATGAGGCTAAGTTTCGTGCATTATCCATGTATGCCACCCAGCTTTGTTTCAGTCCACAAGAGCGGATTCGCCGTTTTGTGAAGGGGTTGAGGTCAGATTTGCGGATTTCAGCCTTACAGGTAGCGACTACAGCGAAATCCTTTCAGGAAGTGGTAGACTTTGTGACAGAGATGGAGGGAGTGAAGCCAGATGACTTCACCATGGCATCGACATCTAAAATGTTTCGTAAGGGAGGTGAGTTTAATGGTTCTTACTCCAGAGGGCAGGGTTCAGGAGGTTATCCAGCCCGACCTATTCAGTCTTCACTGCAGACTGTAGTTGGGGGTCCACCGCAGACCGGTCAACACTTCTCTGAGTTTGGAGGTTATCCCCAGACTTCGTCATTCTCACAGAGACCTATGCTTGAATCCAGAGAGTGTTATGGATGTGGGGAGACTGGACACATTAAGAGGTATTGTCCAAAACAGAGTTACAGACCTCAAATAGTCAGAGGTAGAGGTGGTCATGGAAGAGGCCGTCATTCTGGAGGAAGTGGTGGCCGAGGTAATGGTGGTAACCAAAACGGCCGGGGTGACGGGCAAACTGTAGCTACTACAACAACACATGGTAGGGGCAATGGGCAGACAGGTGATAGGGCCCACTGTTACGCTTTCCCTGGGCGGTCGGAAGCGGAGACATCAGATGTTGTTATCACAGCTAATCTTTTGGTTTGTGATTGCATGGCTTCTGTATTATTTGATCCTGGATCCACATTTTCAAATGTATCTTCCTCATTTG
>NC_028645.1:33843272-33884774 GCF_001406875.1 Solanum pennellii | reverse complement strand
CGACTCTCTGAACTTCGCGACGAAATGGCAGGACGGACCGTCGAAGACATGACGGGCCGTCACAGACTCTTTAATGAATTGAGTCTCTGAACCTTGTGACGGAAGCAGCAGGACGGACCGTCGCAGGCACGACGGGCTGTCACAGGCTGTGTAACCCTGACTGGGTCGGATTTCTGTTAAATGTTTTAAGGGGCGTTTTGGACTATCCTGCTTATAATTATAAAGTTAGTGGTTTAATGTTAATAATTCAATTACTTGGGGGTTAAAAGAGATAACCTTGAAACAAATAGTGGGGTATTTTATCATCTTTTATACTTAATTATATGCTAATTAGGGTAAAAGAAAGAGGGTTTTGAAATAAGAAAAATAGAAAGAACGAACGAGAGAAAGAGAAGAACGCAGAGGAAAGCAAAGGTTTTGGGAAGATAGCTTGTTTGATCGCGATTCTTCGGTGGAGGTAGGTTATGGTTTATGCTATTTCATAGTAAACTCTTAATAGCGAATGATATGTATTGGGTAGTTATGTAAAGTCTCCTATATTGCTTAATTGTGTGTATATATGATATGATTACATAATTGTGATGAATTACCATGATGAGGCTGTTGAATCTTAAACCTTAAAATCTTTTTGTTAATGATGATGCCTTGGTATAAAAGAAGGCTTGATGAACTAAAAGATTGAGAATAGTGGATCGGGTGTCACGTTCCGGCACCAGGATAGTATATAGATCGGAGTGTCACGTTCCGACACCAGGATAGTAGATGGATCGGAGTGTCACGTTCCGACACCAGGATAGTAGATGGATCGGAGTGTCACGTTCCGACACCAGGATAGTAGATGGATCGGAGTGTCACGTTCCGACACCAGGATAGTAGATGGATCGGAGTGTCACGTTCCGACACCAGGATAGTAGATGGATCGGAGTGTCACGTTCCGACACCAGGATAGTAGATGGATCGGAGTGTCACGTTCCGACACCAGGATAGTAGATGGATCGGAGTGTCACGTTCCGACACCAGGATAGTAGATGGATCGGAGTGTCACGTTCCGACACCAGGATAGTAGATGGATCGGAGTGTCACGTTCCGACACCAGGATAGTAGATGGATCGGAGTGTCACGTTCCGACACCAGGATAGTAGATGGATCGGAGTGTCACGTTCCGACACCAGGATAGTAGATGGATCGGAGTGTCACGTTCCGACACCAGGATAGTAGATGGATCGGAGTGTCACGTTCCGACACCAGGATAGTAGATGGATCGGAGTGTCACGTTCCGACACCAGGATAGTAGATGGATCGGAGTGTCACGTTCCGACACCAGGATAGTAGATGGATCGGAGTGTCACGTTCCGACACCAGGATAGTAGATGGATCGGAGTGTCACGTTCCGACACCAGGATAGTAGATGGATCGGAGTGTCACGTTCCGACACCAGGATAGTAGATGGATCGGAGTGTCACGTTCCGACACCAGGATAGTAGATGGATCGGAGTGTCACGTTCCGACACCAGGATAGTAGATGGATCGGAGTGTCACGTTCCGACACCAGGATAGTAGATGGATCGGAGTGTCACGTTCCGACACCAGGATAGTAGATGGATCGGAGTGTCACGTTCCGACACCAGGATAGTAGATGGATCGGAGTGTCACGTTCCGACACCAGGATAGTAGATGGATCGGAGTGTCACGTTCCGACACCAGGATAGTAGATGGATCGGAGTGTCACGTTCCGACACCAGGATAGTAGATGGATCGGAGTGTCACGTTCCGACACCAGGATAGTAGATGGATCGGAGTGTCACGTTCCGACACCAGGATAGTAGATGGATCGGAGTGTCACGTTCCGACACCAGGATAGTAGATGGATCGGAGTGTCACGTTCCGACACCAGGATAGTAGATGGATCGGAGTGTCACGTTCCGACACCAGGATAGTAGATGGATCGGAGTGTCACGTTCCGACACCAGGATAGTAGATGGATCGGAGTGTCACGTTCCGACACCAGGATAGTAGATGGATCGGAGTGTCACGTTCCGACACCAGGATAGTAGATGGATCGGAGTGTCACGTTCCGACACCAGGATAGTAGATGGATCGGAGTGTCACGTTCCGACACCAGGATAGTAGATGGATCGGAGTGTCACGTTCCGACACCAGGATAGTAGATGGATCGGAGTGTCACGTTCCGACACCAGGATAGTAGATGGATCGGAGTGTCACGTTCCGACACCAGGATAGTAGATGGATCGGAGTGTCACGTTCCGACACCAGGATAGTAGATGGATCGGAGTGTCACGTTCCGACACCAGGATAGTAGATGGATCGGAGTGTCACGTTCCGACACCAGGATAGTAGATGGATCGGAGTGTCACGTTCCGACACCAGGATAGTAGATGGATCGGAGTGTCACGTTCCGACACCAGGATAGTAGATGGATCGGAGTGTCACGTTCCGACACCAGGATAGTAGATGGATCGGAGTGTCACGTTCCGACACCAGGATAGTAGATGGATCGGAGTGTCACGTTCCGACACCAGGATAGTAGATGGATCGGAGTGTCACGTTCCGACACCAGGATAGTAGATGGATCGGAGTGTCACGTTCCGACACCAGGATAGTAGATGGATCGGAGTGTCACGTTCCGACACCAGGATAGTAGATGGATCGGAGTGTCACGTTCCGACACCAGGATAGTAGATGGATCGGAGTGTCACGTTCCGACACCAGGATAGTAGATGGATCGGAGTGTCACGTTCCGACACCAGGATAGTAGATGGATCGGAGTGTCACGTTCCGACACCAGGATAGTAGATGGATCGGAGTGTCACGTTCCGACACCAGGATAGTAGATGGATCGGAGTGTCACGTTCCGACACCAGGATAGTAGATGGATCGGAGTGTCACGTTCCGACACCAGGATTAGTAAAGAGAATGAATCTTGAAATATGTTAATATACTTAATCTAAAGAACCTGTTTCCCAAAAAGAGTATGACGTGGAGGCTTGAGTCCTCATAGATGTGTTGGGTGATGTTGTAAATGATTCTTATACCTGTTGTTATCACCTGTTAAGAATATTAGTTGATTTTATGTATTATCTGAAATATATTGCTTTCTATTTTGAGTTGGCCGATGATACCTACTCAGTACTCGTGTTTTGTACTGACCCCTACTTGTAATTGTTTTTCTTTGTTAATTGTGGAGTGCAGCAAACGTGCCATCGTCTTCAACTCAACCGCAACTCTAGCCAGTCTTCATCACGTCAGATCTCAGGGTGAGCTAATGCTTCTAGCTTGGACTGGATCTTCTCCTTCATGTCTTGATGCCTTGAAGTTCCGGCATGGACTAGCTGTTTATTTATTTTAGCTTCCTAGATATTCTTAGATTTAGTAATTTGAGGATAGATGTTCTTGTGGTGATGACTTCCAGGTTTTTGGAATAATAAGTATTGAGTTTTTAGAAGTTATTTAATCGATTAATGAGTTTTAAGTCTTCCGCATTATATTTTGTTTATTATGGTTGAAATGTTGGGGTTTAGATTGGTTGGTTCGCTCACATAGTAGGATAAGTGTGGGTGCCACTCACGACCCATTTTGGGTCGTGACAGAAGGAATTTAAAATCCTTCTTATACCTATCAATATCAGCAGCAACAAGCAATTTGATAGTATCTAAAGAATTACTAATAGCAGAGGTTGACTCACAAGTCTTGATATTGTAATTCTTAAACAAGTTAAAATTAATCCCTACTAAGTATCTTCAAAAGGAAACCACCAAGCTATACAGCGCAACTGGTGAGCGTATCCTTATTAATTATAAATTATCCAATGCCCATATTTGCAATAATGGTATTTGTCTTTCTAATGACTTCGTTATTACTAAATATATTAACGAATAAATCATTTTAGGAATTCCTTTTATCACTCAGATAAAACCGTATATTTCAGACTTTGATTCTAATAAAAGAAAAATTTTGGGAAAAGAAATTTCATTTCCCTTTATAAAAACACTATCTCTTGAAGAAAGTAAATTTTTACACAAACAAAGTGCTTTGAAAATAAACTTGATTTTTTTTCTTAAAGAAGATATCAAATATAAAAAAAATAGAGCAAATTTTAAAAAACCCGGGAATGATGGCTAAAATTGCTAATCTTCAAAAAACTTTTGAGGGAGAAATTTGCTATGAGTTTCCAAATGCTTTTTGGGCCAGAAAGACCCACATTATAGATTTACCATATATTGATGGTTTTGATGAAAAGGCCATTTCGACGAAATCTAGGCCTATTCAGATGAACCATGAACTGATGGAAGTCTGTAAAAAGGAAATTAACTCTCTTTTAGCTAATAAAATTATTAGACCTTCTAAATCTCTTTGGAGTTGTTCAGCATTTTATGTTAACAATGCAGCTGAGCAAGAAGGAGGTTCTCCAAGACTTGTTATAAATTACAAGCCTTTAAACGCAGCCTTGAAATGAATTCGCTATCCAATTCCAAATAAAAGAGATCTTTTAAAAAGAACTTTCAAAGCCAATGTTTATAGCAAATTTTATTTAAAATCAAGTTTTTGGCAAAATCAAATTTCCGAAAAGGATAAATATAAAATTGCTTTCAATGTCCCGTTTGGACATTTTGAATGGAACGTCATGCCTTTTGGGCTTAAGAACGCCCCTTCTGAATTTCAAAATATAATGTATTCCATTTTTAATCACATTAGCAATATATCAATTGTATATATTGATGACGTATTAATTTTTCCGAGGACATTGATTGTCATTTCAAACATCTTAATGTTTTCTTCAAAATAATTAAGCACAATGGATTAGTCATTAGTCCTAAGGAAATAAAATTATTTCAAACACAAATCAGAATTTTAGGTCATGATTTGTATCAAGGTACCTATAAACCTATTTGCAGGGCCATTGAGTTTTCTGAAAAATTCCCTAATATTATTCTTGATAAAACTCAACTGCAAAGGTTCTTAGGAAGCCTTAATTATTTTGCCGACTTTATCCCTAAAGTAAGGTAAATCTGTAAACCACTCTTTGACAGGTTAAAGAAGGATCCGTCTCCTTGGACTAACGAACATACTAAAAAAGTTGTTCTTCTTAAATCTATGGTTAAAAGCCTTCCTTGTCAAGGTATTTCTAACCCAGACTGTTTTATGATCATAGAGACTGATGCATCTGATATAGGATTTGGTGGTATCCTCAAACAGAGAAGAACCCCAAATTCATCAGAACAATTAGTTTGTTATACCTCGGGAATCTGGAATTACGCACAAAAGAATTATAGTACTGTTAAGAAGGAAGTTCTTTCTATAGTTCTATGCATCACTAAATTCCAAGATGATCTTATTAATAAAGAATTCTTGCTTAGAGTAGATTGCAAATCTGCTAAATAAATTCTGCAGAAAGATGTTAAAAATCTTGTTTCTAAACAAATTTTTGCTAGGTGGCAAGCCTTATTATCAAGCTTCGATTTTCAAATCGAATTTATTAAAGGAAAAAATAATTCTTTGCCAGACTTTCTAACGCAAGAATTCTTGCAGGGAAAATCATCATGTGGCCCTCTTCAAGAGCCATAACAGGGAGCCTCTTCAAGAATAAAGGAAAGAGTCCTGAAGGAAAACCTTCAGCCAAACCATTTGTTATCAGGCCATCATCGAATGACCAAAACAAATATTCAGCTTTAGCTAGCTTAGCACCCATAAACCCAGCCTTTTCAATAAATCCTTTTCCTCCTTTGCCTCCGAGCTCTAATAAACCCTTTTAACAAATCGTAGAGCCTTGCTCACACTCTCCATCAGGAGTACCCAGATACTCTTCCCCCCAAACCAAAGATTCTTACTCTATGAAAGCTCTAGAGAGCTTCAAAGAAGTAGTTACACCAAGTACTGCCTCAACTACAGATAAAACTCCAAAGGTAAAGGAAACCTTTGAAATCAACTCTTTGCAGGTCTCTCAAATATTGTCCCTTGACAAAAAATATGAAAATTTTGAGGTAAAATATCTTGTTAAACCTCTATTTTCTAACAGAAATTATGTGGATACTGATAATTCACAAATAACAAGAAGATACTTCGAGTTCATACTTGTTGATACTGGTTCAATTGAAGTTGAACACAAACATAATGATAGATCTTATTATTGCTTACTCTAAAGTAACTATCAAGAAAATTTTATCTCCTTTTGAGTGGCAGGTAGATCACTTGCACACCCCTATTAATCTGCCGAGGGAACACTGACCTCAAACATTCAATTGGCATGACTACAGATCAGCCTGGTTCAATTTCCTATACCTTAGGCAACTACTCTCACGTGGTTTGTCAAGCATAGTCCAGAGGTGACCAAGAGAGTCATCCCAAGATGGTTTTACGAATGGCGGAACTTTTTTGGCAGTAATAGACAAGTTCTACCAAAAAACATGGCTGACAAATTCAGCCAGTTTCAGCTAGATCAAGACATATCTTCTCTCCCAGAGAATATAAAACTATGTAAATATTTTATTCAAAAGAGAATTTCTTATATTATTAGTTGGACTTTCTGTATTGCAGAATTTGACAGCATCAAGTATCTTTCAAGGGAAGTCCTAATTAATGGATGGTCTCCAGCTCCAAAAGAAGCTGCAATTGTCAACCAATCGATCTCTAGAAGATCTCCCCAGAAATCTTTATCTAAGAATGAACTAAAGATAAGATTACAAAAGGCCTTGTCAGACTTAGACTCTTAAGATAATGAACAGCCTATAATTAAACTCCTTGAAGAAGCTTCGTTCTCTCAAAGTTATGATAATGGAGACATGTTAAAACCTAAAGTTTTGGCACAGTCTTATTTAGATCCATTTTACTAGTTGAGGATATTAAATCCGGAATAACTAGTCTTTCAGATAGAGGCTCATAGAGCTAGAATTATCTAGAAAGAAAAGGAAGAGTCTAAAAAAGATGGAATTTCCTTTTGATTAAATTATTAAGTGGACTCTGTCAGGACCCGCAAAGCATGGCATTATCAACAATTATGGCCGAAAAGAATGGCAGGCATAACCTTATCAAAAGATAAAGGTGAAGATGCTTTTCAAAAGAAAACAAAATACTTTGCTTTATCAAAAGCAACGGACCGAAATCACCAGCCAATCATAAGAAAATCTTTTAGATTTCCCTTATCCTTTCAAGTCTATTTAAGACTTCATCCTTAGAGAAGAAAGACACACGGAAAAAGAACAAGACACGTTGTAGTTTTTCATAAAATGTTTTTACTTCTCTTCTTCTGTAAATTTTGAAGCTTCCGCAATATATATAATAAAGTAAGTTTTTATTTATCCTATCTCTGAAAGTTATGATCCTGAAAAATGGTATCAGAGCCGTATTAATGGTGTTAGTCTTTGGCATGCCTATGTCAATAACTAAAGCTGGACTATTGCTTGTAGCATCCTCGAAATCAAGAGGACCTACCAAATGGTCTGGAGAAACGCTAAAGTACAAACCGTTGCAAGTGTCGTCAATCTGCTCTTTGACCTGCACCGATAAAAATAGTAAATAGTAGGGGGTTAGTACACCACTTGTACTAAGTATGGGTGTATGCACATATACACATAAAGCTATGCATGATCAATGAAAGCTCTTCCTAAACAACATGCCATTTCTGGAAAGTCTAGTTATTATACTTTCCTAATTCATAATTTGTGAATTGTGATATGGATATGATGTATTTTAATGCATTCAAAACACACAACTCATTTTATATATAATTGCAAGGCATTAGTATCATCAACATAATTTTAGAACCCCTCGGACGAAGATTTGATATTTAAGTCCCCCTAACCTGAGAGCTTTGTCGTCCATACTTAGTTTTATATTCAGTCTTTTTTTTGTTGCTGTGTAGTTCAATAATTCCTTTAGTCCTATGTTTTACTTACAAGTGCAATGATTCATTGTCGTCCATACCCACAACGAATAGATGTAAGTAATCCAAGAACTAAGGAATGATTTCCCTTTATTGGAATCATATAAGAAGTCATTATAAGCCAATCTTATTTGGTTGTGCCCATTATTTGCTGACACTTCATCAGTGTGATATTGGCACTTGACATTCTTAAGATCTTCATCATTTCTCACTTTGAACATACGTTCCATGATCGTCATCATTCTCACTTTCATAGTGACATCATTAGGAATAAGATCATGCGAGCTTAACATGAAATCTAGTGTCTCCCCCACACTGAAAAGAGGTGATTCATCAGTTAAAATGAAACTTAGACCATGTGAGCTACTCATGGAATTCTGTCTATGCCCCACACATGGAAAGGGTGATCCCCGGCTAAGGCAGATCCATCTCAAGTGTTCACTCCACATCGAAAAGGAGTGGCTCACGGCAATAGTGAACCAAGAACATATCGTTAGCACTAACCAACATAGATCATGTGAGATAAACATGAAATTCTGTGTCTGTTCCACACCTAAAAGGGGTGAAATCACCGGCCAAGGTGAAATCGTACATGCCTACCTCTTTTTGGTGGAAACCACTGGCTAGTTCCTATGTTGGCTAGACATAGTTCGAAGACTAGGGACTTAATGTGACTACTTATCCACCTCGGTGGTAGAGTCGTCACATGAGACTTACATGTGCAAGAACATGCTCAAAACTAGTCTATCGGTGCTATGCTCACTTTCATTATCTTCTTTATCTTTTAAAGTTGACTCAAGCATTATGGAAACTTGCTTCTAGATTGAGATTTACTTACTCTTTTGATGACTTGTCATCCTTACTTTACATTGATGAAATGTGAATTGTCCTTAAATATCATCCTTACTTTACATTGATGAATTTGAATTTTTTTACATTGATGAATGTGAATTTTCCTTACATATCATCCTTAGGTGTTAATGAGACTAGTCTTACACATTCTAACACCTTCATTCATGAGTATACTTTTAACATTTTAACTTAGGTATGAGTAAGGCTTTTCTCAATTTCTTTAACACCCCATTCTGGTCACTTACTTAATTTAGAGCCCTTTAATTATGTTATAACTCACGTTCCTTCTTTACTTTACTGTAGACTCTTACTACACAAGAATTGGCATATGATTAGTATTATCTCAAGATTTTGGATGTTAAAACAGTAAGCCATTTTTATTAGCATAAGCCAATTTTATGGATGTTCATATTTAAATTGAATATGCATGAACCCTTAGCCAATCTTTCAATAATTTACATAAGCCCTTAGCCATTAACATGCATTCGTTTTGACCAAATAGTGTTAGCTAATTTTTTTGGAACCAGATAGCCAATTCATAAACAAAATGCATTTAAAATCAATAAGATTTTTTTTTAAAGAAGATATTAAAATTAAGAAAATTGAGCAAATTTTACAAACCCCGGGAATGGTTGCTAAAATTGCCAATCTTCAAAAGAATTTTGAAAGTGAAATTTGCTCAGAATTTCCAAACACTTTTTTGGATCGAAAATCCCATATTATAGATTTACCATATATTGATGGATTTGATGAAAAGGCCATCTCTACGAAAGCTAGGCCTATTCAGATGAAGCATGAATTAATGGAAATCTGTAAGAAAGAAATGAATATTCTTTTGAGTAATAAAATTATTCGTCCTTCAAAATCACCTTGGAGTTGTACAGCATTTTATGTTAACAATGCAGCTGAACAAGAACGAGGTTCCCCAAGACTTGTTATTTATTACAAACCTTTAAACTCAGTTTTAAAATGGATTCGGTATCCAATTCCTAACAAAAGGGATCTTTTAAAATGAACTTTTAAAGCAAATGTTTATAGTAAATTTGATTTAAAATCAGGATTTTGGAAAATTCAAATTGCTAAACAGGATAAATATAAAACATCTTTCAATGTCCCGTTTGGACAATATGAATGGAATGTCATGACTTTTGAGCTTAAAAATGCCCCATCGGAATTTCAAATTATTATGAATTCTATATTCAATCACATTAGTCATATTTCACTTGTTTATATTGATGATATATTAATCTTTTCCGAGGACATTGATTCTCATTTCAAACATTTAAATGCTTTCTTTAAAATTGTTAAACACAATGGATTAGTTATTAGTGCTAAAAAGATTAAATTATCTCAAACAAAAATCAAATTTTTAGGACATGATCTTTATCAAGGTACCTATACACCAATTTGCAGATCAATTGACTTGTCTGATAAGTTTTCCAATGTTATTTTGGATAAAACTCAGTTGCAAAGATTTTTAGGAAGTCTCAACTATGTAGCTGATTTTATTCCCAAAATTAGGCATATTTGCAAACCTCTCTTTGATAGGTTAAAGAAGAATCCTTCACCCTGGAGTGTTGAATAAACCAATGCAGTTATTCTTTTAAAGAATATGGTTAAAAATCTTCCATGCCTTGGTATTTCTATCCCTGACTATTTTATGATTGTCGAGACTGATGCATCTGACATTGGATATGGTGGTATTCTTAAACAAAGAAAAGACCCCAATTCTTCAGAACAATTAGTCCGTTATACTTCTGGAATCTGGAATTCTGCTAAAAGAAATTATAGCACGATTAAAAAGGAAATCCTTTCTATTGTTCTTTGTATAACTAAGTTTCAAGATGACTTGATCAATAAAGAATTCTTGCTTAGAGTAGATTGTAAATCTGCTAAAGAAATCCTCCAAAAGGATGTTAAGAATATTGTTTCTAAACAAATTTTTGCTAGGTGGCAAGTCTTTTTATCTAGTTTCGATTTCAAAATTTAATTTATTGAAGGCGAAAACAGTTCGTTGCCAGATTTCCTAACTCGTGAATTTTTGCAGGGAATACATGAGCAGACCGCAAGTTAGGCCCACAGCGGGCAGACAACCAGCCAGGTCCAATCCAAGTGGATAAACAAAAAAGTTAGGGCCATTTGCTATAAGCCATGAAATAAACCATGTTAGGCCTGATATAAAAAGGTATTCAGTATTGGTCCAGTTGCCGCCAATTGTTCATCCTGAGCTGCCACAGAATAGTTCTTCAAAGATGTTAGTCTTAAAAATCCCTTCAAAAAGGAGAAAGAACCCAGTTCATCCTCATCCCCAAGCAGAGAACTTAGATTTTCCCAAAAACTGACAAGTGAATGTTACACCATGAAACAGCCAGCCAGTTTTGCTGAAGCAGTTTCTCCAGCATGAACAAAGTCTCCTTCCAAAGAGAAGGAAAAATTTGAAATGATTTCTTTGCAGGTTTTCCCAATACTTGCTTTAGATAAAGAATCTGAAGGTTATGAGATTAAACATCTCTTAAAACATGTCTATACCAACAGGAATTATGTTGAAACAGGCAATTCCTTAAAAACTAGAAAATATTATGAGTTTATCCTGGTTGACAAAGGATCAGTAGATATTGAACATGAGTTAGCTGATAAGTCTGACCCAGGTAGTATAGCTTACTCTAAGTTTACTATAACAAATATTTTATCACCTTTTAATTGGCCTGTTGACCATTTACAAACCCCTATTAATCTTTCTAAATGATTTAATCCTCAAACCTATAATTGGTATGACTACAAAGAAGCCTGGGTGAACTTCTTGTATGTTAGACCAACAACCCATACATGGTTTGTTAAATATTATCCAGAAGTTGCAGCTTCTACTATCCCCAGGTGGTTCTACGAATGGTGGAGCTGGTTTGGTGGAAATAAACAAGTAATGCCTCGAAGCTTTGCTGAGAAATATACTCTGTTCCAAATTGATGAAGGCATATCAACATTAATAGAGAATATAAAACTTTATAAGTATTTTATGAAGAAATGTTTATCTTATATTATAAGTTGGACGTCTGTTATTGCAGATTTCGATAGGATTAAATTCTTATCAAAAGAAATCAGGATTAAAGGTTGGTCGCCGGCCAAGAAAGATGGTTCTTCTCCTTCTAAGAAGAAGAGTTCATCAAGTCCTTCACCCTCTAAGAGTGAATTGAAGAAAAAGTTAGAAAGGCCTTGTCTGAATTGGAGGATGATCCAGATGAAGAAGCCATTAACAAACTTCTTGACGAAGCTTCATCACAAAGTGATGATAATGGCGAGCTGTTAAAACCTAAAGCCTTGGCAAGATCTTATCTAAATCCATTTGATTGATGTCTAATTGAGATATTAAAATCGGAATAATTAGTCTTTCAGATAGAGATCATTAAAGATCAGAATTATCTAGAAAGAGGTAAAGGAGTCTCAAAGAGACGGAATCTTTATCATATTAATGAGATGGACTCGGATAACCGACAGGCATGGCCGACATGATTGGCTAAAGCTTTATCAGCAGTGACCGACAAAGCAAAAGGTCCCTAAAGTCAAAGATGCTTTTCAAAAAGTAACAATTGACAGCTGCAAAGTAAAAAACAGCTGTAAAAGCTAATGCTTTCCCAAAAGCAAAGATAAGGAACGGATAAAGCAATCCTCTGCAACCAATCGAAAGAAGGGCTTTGAGATTCCTTTTATCTTTTAAAGTCTATATAAGACTTTGTATTTTCCCATTGAAGGCATCAGAAAATTTACGAACACTAAATTTTTCTTGAATGATCTCTCTCTCTGTAAACATTATGCAATAAATGGAGTAAAGTTTTCTAATTTTGTAAGTTCTTTTGTTCATCATTTATTTTTCGCACTTTCGATCCTATAAATATCTCTGTAAACATTATGCAATATATGGAATAAAGTTTTCTAATTTTGTAAGTTCTTTTGTTCTTCATTTAATCTCCGCACTTTCGATCCTATAAATGGTATCAGAGCCATGTTAATGGCGTTAGTTATTAGCATGAGTAGCTAAATCCATAGGTTGTCTAGGCTGTTAGAAATCATGTGATTATTAAGATAATAAAATAATCTTAACTTAGTAATTATCCAGCTTATGTTCTATTATCTTCGATTATAGTAATCTTAAGAGTTTATAGCTCTGTTATTATCTTGTATAATATTTTAGTTAACTTCGATTAAAGTGAAATTTGCTCAGAATTTCCAAACACTTTTTGGGATCGAAAATCTCATATTATAGATTTACCATATATTTATGGATTTTATGAAAAGGCCATCTCTACAAAAGCTAGGCCTATTCAGACGAACCATGAATTAATGGAAATCTGTAAAAAGAAATTAATACTCTTTTGAGTAATAAAATTATTCCTCCTTCAAAATAACCTTGGAGTTGTTCAACATTTTATGTTAACAATGCAACTGAACAAGAACGAGGTTCCCCAAGACTTGTTATTTATTACAAACCTTTAAACTCAGTTTTAAAATGGATTCGTTATCCAATTCCTAACAAAAGAGATCTTTTAAAATGAAATTTTAAAGCAAATGTTTAGAGTAAATTTGATTTAAAATAAGGATTTTGGCAAATTCAAATTGCTGAAAAGGATAAATATAAAACAGCTTTCAATGTCCCGTTTGGACAATATGAATGGAATGTCATGCCTTTTGGGCTTAAAAATGCCCCATCAGAATTTCTAAATATTATGAATTCTATATTCAATCATATTAGTCATATTTCAATTGTTTGTATTGATGATGTATTAATCTTTTCCGAGGACATTGATTCTCATTTCAAACATTTAAACGTTTTCTTTAAAATTGTTAAGCACAATGGATTAGTTATTAGTGCTAAAAAGATTAAATTATTTCAAACAAAAATCAGATTTTTAGGACATGATCTTTATCAAGGTACCTATAAACCAATTTGCAGATCAAATGTTTTATAATTTTGTAAGTTCTTTTGTTCTTCATTTATTTTCCGCACTTTCGATCCTATAAATCTCTCTGTAAACATTATGCACTATATGGAATAAAGTTTTCTAATTTTGTAAGTTCGTTTGTTCTTCATTTATTTTCCGCACTTTCGATCCTATAAATGGTATCTGAGCCATGTTAATGGCGTTAGTTGTTAGCATGAGTAGCTAAATCCCTAGGTTGTCTAGGCTGTTAGAAATCATGTGATTATTAAGATAATAAAATAATCTTCACTTAATAATTATCCAACTTATGTTCTGTTATCTTTGATTATAGTAATCTTAAGAGTTTATAGCTCTGTTATTATCCTGTATAATATTTTAGTTAACTTCGATTAAAGCAAGTTAAAGGCCATGGTTTCCTTATTATCATGTTGAGGTTTTGTCTCTGCATAAGTCTGAGTGTGCCGATTAATCTCCGGCTTAAGGACATGGTTAGCCTGAAACTAGATCATTGTGAAGTGACTACACGATGATAGGAAATTCTCCCTTCTTCTACTCGTTATCGTTCTAACTAGAGCTTTTGACACTTTGTGTCATTAAAAGTTTCCAACTTTCTTCTTGTGTGAACAAGTAGAAGAATACACACAAGAATTAGGATGGCTAAGTGGTCTAAGGATCCAGACTCTAGATCTGGCCTTCCCAAGATGGGGCAATGATGGAAATACCTAGCATGACAAAACGACTTATAGTAAGTGTGGTCGTTCGGATGGAGGTGAGTACATGGTAGATTCTTAATGCATGCCACAGGTGTTAATGAAGTGGAGGAGGCTGCTCAAGCATGGGGCTCAGGTATGAATTGGCTCCATAAGTGTTATGATACTATAGACTGTCGAAACAGGGAGTGAGGTTTCAGTTTCCAAATAAGTTGGGTTAAAATGGGAAGGGTATGGTTCAAATCCAATAGACCAAATAATTTCAAATCTTAAAGGCCAATAAGATGATAGCTAAGGGGTATTTATACCACTTAGTTAGAGTCAATGACTTAGATCAAGAAGTCCCTTCCATAGACTCAGTGTCAATAGTGAATGAGTTCCCGAATGTCTTTCCGAAGGATTTACCAGAAGTTCATCCTGAATGTGAGATTAACTTTGGTGTTGATTTAGATCACAACACCAAGACAATTTCTATTCCCCCATATAGGATGTCACCAACAAAACTAAAAGAGTTCGAGTTGCACTTAAAATGATTTCTACTTGATAAGGGCTTCATCTAGCTGAGAAAATCCCAGTGGGGTGCTCCAGTGTTGTTCGTTAAGAAAAAGGATGGAACCCTTAGAATGTGTATCGATTATCGGCAACTCAATAAAGTCACTATAAAGAACAAGTATCCTCTTCCTTGATTTGATGACCTATTTGACCAACCCCAAAGTTCATGTTTCTTTTCCAAGATAGACCTTTTGTCAGGCTACCATCAGCTTCAGCGAGAAGACGTCCCTAAGACTGCTTTTCATACTAAATATGGACCTTATGAATAAAGTCTTCTGTGAGTACTGATATACCGTGGTTTCACGGTATTTTTAATGCTTTTTCCTTACGTTTAGTGTGTCCAAAAGCCTTTTTGTACTAATTTTTATGTAAGTTTCTCTTTATTTGCAGGAAATCGGTCTAAAAGATGAACGCGGAGGTTTTTGAGCAAGAAATACAAAAAAATACCACCTACAGAGCTTGGTGACGGTTCATCGTGCCCGTGACGGTCTGTAGGTGGCACCGTAGTGCAGCTGCTGAAGGAAGATGGGGAATTTTGACCAGTGTGGGGTTACGGAGTGCGTGACGGACCGTCGTAGCCATGACGGTCCATCCTGCTGGTTCGTCATGAAGATCAGGAAGTAGTCCCAGTACCCAAATTCCAAGAGTTCAAGTGTTTTGAAACGGAGACCCTCGACGGACCGTTGTTCCTGTGACGATCCGTCATACCTGCCATCGAGGGTAATGAAGAGAGCAGAAGAAGAAATTGCACAAGTATGGGACGACGGAATCCATGACGGCCCGTCGTGACCACGACGATCCGTCGCGAGCTCCGTCGACCCAGCCGCGTTTTGACAGATTTCCAGCAAATAGAGTCCATATTTAATTAGGTTTTAATTTTTTATAAACCGTTCGAAAAACCTCGTTTTTGGGGTTAGACTTTTGGTTATTTGAGATTCTTTTGTGGATTAGACTTGGTGATTATTATTACACTTTTGGAGAATTTTTAGACTTCAATTAATTGAAGTAATTGATTGTTGGTGATTTTTGTTGATTAATCAAGTGACTTTTCGATTTTACTCTTTCTCATTGAAGTAAGTGCATGAATTCTAATATCATATATTTGAATATTGTGATTATGACTATGGGTAACTAAACTCCATAACTAGGGTTGTGGGAACCATAGGCAAATAATGAGATAAAACCTAACTAAAATAACAATTCTAGAATAGTGTCTTGCATGTATTAATAATTCTTTCGCTTAGAAGTCTTTTTAACGGATGGCCAACGTTAGAACTCGCCTTAATGCTACTTGCCGGACCAAGGAGGTAGATAATAGGAAAAGAATTATTAACATAGATTTAGTGTATACTATCTAATAGGCTAGTATTGATTGGTACGAGGTAATAACTTAGTCAAATATCGAATACGATGCTTAATATGAGGTAAAGATAAAGGTTAGGATAGCAACACATGTAGCCGGACCAAGGTGCGGAGTGAAATTTTCTAGATGCCGGACCAAGGATTTAGAAATACATAACTTACCACTTTGCATGCAAGATACTAGGAAAGAATTGTTAAAGTTAGAATTATCAAGTTATGAACCTGTGGGGAACACTTAAACCCTAGTTACTTTGATTAATTGATTAAACTCCAACATTTGAAGTTGTTACTTGTCTCCTTTAATTTAGCTAGTTACGTTTATTCAATTAGAAGTAAAAAACCCCCTTTTATTGTCTTTGCTTTCCAAGGAAATAATTGACTAAATAGTAGTAATAATGGATTCAAGTTAAGTCTGAACTATTTTCTTCGTGGGAACGATCCCAACCTCATAAGTTGGGTTCTTTACTTGATACGACCGCTTTACTTCTTATTTGAGATGTAAGTTTGAGCGTATCAAATTTTGGCGCCGCTGCCGGGGAAAGTAGCTTTTAGATTAACTTAAACTTATTACTATAGTTTAGTTGATATTTTCTTGATTTTACTTTGTTTTATTGTTTTTTATTCTTACAGAACCATCTTTCTTGTATGCCAAATACACGGAGAGGAAGAGAACCCTTGTTTCCCTACTATCACGAATTAGAGCGTACACTACGCAACATGAATCGAAACTTGAGAATTAATGTTGATGATCCAAACCAGAACATCCCAGCTCCGGTTGATGTTCATGGTCAGTTGTTACCTGATGCTTCGGGTGAAAACCAACAGAGGAGATACAATCCCTCTCCACGACCCCAAGAATACTACAGAGGCTATGACAATATAGCAGACTCCGATGGGCCACTTGTCTTGCCCCCTCTACCAGTAGGCCACACCTTTGTGGTAACTAGTAGCCTGATGCAAATACTCACTACCAGAGGTTTGTTTTCAGGGCTACCTTCTGAGGATCCACATGCCTATATAGCTAAGGTAAGGGCAGTGTGTAAAAGTTGTGTAGGGAGGCTTGACTTGGACTTGGATGTAATAGGGCTAAGAGTGTTTCCTCTCTCACTAACGGGAGAGGCTGCTATTTGGTTCACTGAGCTCCCGTATAACTCAATTTTCACTTGGAACCAACTAAGGGACGTTTTCTTTGCACGCTACTACCCGGTATCCAAGAAACTAAACCACAAAGACAGAGTGAACAACTTTGTGGCACTACCAGGAGAGTCAGTTAGTAGTTCTTGGAATAGATTCACCTCGTTTTTGAGAAGTGTCCCCAATCACCGTAAAGATGATGAGTCACTGAAGGAATACTTCTATCGGGGACAGGATGATAATAATAAAGCGGTGTTGGACACTATAGCAGGTGGATCTTATGGGGAGTGTCCTTATGCTGAGATTGCTGAAAAGTTAGAGAAATTCTCCCGGAACAATTTAGTTTGGAGTACTAGGAAGTCAGATAACGGGAGAAATACCTTCGCTGTGCATTCCACTCATAACCCAGCCACAGATGAGATTCGTGAAGAAATGGCTTAGATGAGAACTGAGCTTGGGTTGGTATTAAAACATATCACTGGGTGCAAAAAAGATAAATGCAGTCAACTACTTGTCGAAACCACCGCCACAAAATGATGAATGCTATTATGAGGAGGATTCCTATGCGGTAAATGAGCAGACGGGGGGTTTCCGACTGAGTGCCCAAGGCTCTAATCAGGATAATTGGCGCCAAGGTCAAGGGAACCAAGGTCAGAACTATGGTAACTATAACCGTGAGGGTCATTATGTCTGAGGTGGAAACTACAACCGCGACAACAACTTCAACAAGGGTAACTATGGTAACAGAAATGATAGGAATGGGCCCTATGTTCCTCCTATAAATCGTGAAGTTACTCCTAGGGATGGTGGAAGTAGTATGGCGCGAGTTGAGGATATGTTGCATAAAATGATGAGGAGGTTCGATGCTAGTGATGAGCACATTAAAGAGTTAAGGAGTGATTTAGCTGGTATTGGGAAGAAATTCGATACACATGCAATATCGATTAAGCAGATCGAGTTGCAAATGGCCAAATTATCTGCGACTGTGAACGCACGGCAACCGGGCACTCTTCCTAGCAGCACTGTCCAAAATCCAAAAAATGATGCACACTGTATGGCAATCACTACTCACGGTGGTAAGCAAACCATTGACCCACCTATGCCGTCTAATGAGAAAAAGGTGAGAAAGGATAATGATAAGGTGGTAGATGGTAGTGGTGAAGTAGAAGATTGCACTGGAAAAGATGCTGAAGTTCCTATAAAGGTAATTCCCATGGCTAGACCACCCCCCCCTTCCTCAAAGATTAGTGAAAAAGACCGAGGATGGTAAATATCAGTGTTTTATAACAATGTTGAAGCAACTTTCTATCAATGTCCCTTTGGTAGAAGCTCTAGAACAAATGCCCGATTATGGCATGTTTATGAAAGATCTGGTTACAAATAAAAGATCGTCATTTTCGAGGATGATGATAGAATGCAACATTGTAGTGCGATTGCTACAAGATCTCTCGTACAAAAGAAAGAAGATCCGGGTGCATTCACTATTCCTTGTACAATCGGGTCATTACATTTCGCGAAAGCATTATGTGATCTGGGGGCAAGCATAAATCTCATGCCGCTCTCGGATTACAAGAAGTTGGGTTTGGGTGACCCAAAGCCCACTGCAATGCGGCTACTGATGGCCGATCGAACAGTGAAAAGGCCTATAGGGATACACCACGATGTGCTAGTAAAAGTGGAGTCGTTCATATTTCCGACATATTTTGTTATTCTTGATTGTGAAGTTGATTTTGAAGTTCCTATTATTCTTGGGAGGCCATTCCTTGCTACGGGTAGATCCTTAGTTGGTAAGGAAAAGGGGCAGAAGAAATTTCGGTTGAACAATGAAGAAGCGACCTTCAACATTTGTAGGTCCATGAGGCAGAGTGGTGAGCTCCAATCGGTATCTGATGTATCCTACAAACAAAAGATGAAGAAGCACCATGACCTACAAAGTGAAAAATGAGAGTTTATGGTTGGGGATTTGGTGCTTTTATACAATTCTAGGTCGCGTTGGTTTCCGAGCAAGCTCAAGTCCAAATGGATTGGCCCTTACTTGATTACCCAACTACTCCCTCATGGAGCAGTTGAGTTGAAAACCAAGGAGGGTGAGCAGTTTAAGGTAAATGGACGACGAATGAAACCCTATTTTGGGCATGGTGAGTCGACGAATGAAGGAATCAAGGCATACCATCTTGATGAAGGCTGAGTAATCAAGTGTCCTCAGTCGGGCCACGACGTTAAATCAGGCGCTTGTTGGGAGGAAAGCCAAAACATAAAGTTTTTCTTTTTAGTAATGGTAGCATTTTCTACTAATGGATTTTAAATTTGCAGGCACATCACCAGGAAATTCTGCAGAAAATCACTCTGCAGCAGTCACTAACGGATACATCGACGGACCGTCATGAATGCGACAGATCGTCGCATGAATCCGTCATGCCAGGTATGTCTTTCTGTTATTTTCAAAACTAGGGCACACGTGACGGAACCAATGACAGACCATCACAATTGCGACGGACCGTCGTCGGGGACTCGTCGCGTCATTAATGAAGCGTACCCGACCCGACCCAGCTGGGGGTTTTTAAAAATTCAACATTTAAAACCCCCACCCCTTCATTTCACCCCATTCCTTCCCTCTTTATCCCATTTCCCTCCCTTTTCAACTTCCAAATATCATAACCCCCTCTCTTACAACCGATCATTTTCCCCAAATTCCCCAATTCCTAAAATTCACTATCTACTAGTCGGAGTCTGCCGCTGTGGTTCTCTACATGATCACCAAGTACCTTCCTCACTTGTTTTTCTCATATTCTCAGGTATGTGTCTCTGATTTCTACCCATTTACTTTGCATTTTTGTTTATCAATTAGTACTAGCCTAGTTCTTATTGATGGGTTCATTCTTGAATACAAATTCTATCTGACCTAGGTTGAGAATCCTCAAAATTGCCATGTTAAAACTCTAGAAATAGGTGCTTTAGCATTACTAGTTTACTAGGTATTAGGGTTAGACAAATGTAGGTTAAAACACTAACAATTCCATTTGGGTCATAGGGGATGAATGGGGCATCCCCAGTTCTGTCACTGAATGACAGAATGAGACCACGATGACGGACCGTCGTACCCACGACGGACCATCATTGGGTCCGTCCCAACATCCCTAACACCCCACTGTCCAATTCTCTCCAAGTGTCCACCAACGGTCACATGCGAACAACCGTTCTGGTTGTCAGAGACCCTATTCCTAAGGGTCTCTCACTTTTTCTAGGTGTCCTCAAATGGACACATGCGACGGACCGTCGGTCCCTCGATGGTCTGTCCTGCACAACCGTTCCGGTTGTCAGAGACCCTATTCCTAAGGGTCTCTCACTTTTTCTAAGTGTCCTCAAACGGACACATGCGACGGACCGTCGGTCCCTTGACGGTCCGTCCTGCACAACCGTTGTGGTTGTCAGAGACACTATTCCTAAGGGTCTCTCACTTTTTCTAAGTGTCCACCAACGGTCAAATGCGACGGACCATCGTTCCCATGACAATCCGTCCTTCACAACCGTTCTGTTGTCAGAGACCCTATTCCTAAAGGTCTCTTACTTTTTCTAAGTTTCCTCAAATGGACACATGCGACGGACCGTCATTCCCTCGACGGTCCGTCCTGCACAACCATTCTGGTTGTCAGAGACCCTATTCCTAAGGGTCTCTCACTTTTTCTAAGTAACCTCCAACGGACACATGCGACGGACCGTCATTCCCACGACAGCTCGTCCTGCACAATCGTTCTTGTCGTCAGAGACCTTATTCCTAAGGGTCTCTCACCTTTTCTAAGTGTCCTCCAATGGACACATGCGACGGACCGTCAATCCCACGACGGTCCGTCTTGCACATACCGTCATGACAGTCAGAGACCCTATTCCTAAGGGTCTCTCAGTTTTTCCAAGTGTCCTCCAACGGACGTCAACGACGGACCGTCGTACCCCCGACGGTCTGTCCTGCATAACCGTTATGACGGTCAGAGACCCCTCTCCTAAGGGTCTCCATACTTTTTCTAAGTGTCCTCTGACGGACACCTACGATGGACCGTCATACCCACAACGGTCCGTCCTACTTATCTGTCATACTTGTCAGAGACTTTCCTTCAGGGGTCTCCACATAAACATAGTTCAAGTAAGACATGACGGACCCCATGATGGTCCGTCGTACTCACGACGAGCCATCACCTGGTTTGTTGTTTTTCACTATTACTATAGAAATGTCATCACATCTTAACTCTTTTATTTATTTTGTGTGGTTTTGCTTGTCTTGTTTGCTCCTTCTAGTACTAATATTGATTCTTTACAAGTACTATCTATTATGGAACCAAAAAAAGATCGAGTCTACGCACGGGGGCGATCAAAGTTTGTCGCCCCGTCTGCCCACCTAGTCATTGGCTCTGATGATGAGCGTGACCCCGAGTACGTGCTCCCGGCACTTCCACCCCATCCTTAGCTGCCAGAGCCACACCAAAAAAGGT
Organism: Solanum pennellii; assembly: GCF_001406875.1. Classification (NCBI taxonomy): domain Eukaryota; kingdom Viridiplantae; phylum Streptophyta; class Magnoliopsida; order Solanales; family Solanaceae; genus Solanum; species Solanum pennellii. Next base: position 33,862,849 of record NC_028645.1, on the reverse strand, counting down.
GGCGTCCGTCGTATTCACTGCCTCCCAGTCTGATGAGGAGCGCACACTGAGCGGCACACCTTCTGGGTCAGCTACTAATGAACAAGGAGCGTCTGGCTCCTTAGGAGTTTCTTGGTCGGAGGAAGCCTCCGGATCTGCTGAGGTCCCTGCACCTGCAACCGCTGCACAGTCTGCCTCGTCTGATGAGGCTGACAGTTCAGAATCCACGACTGGCTCACCGACTCGTGCTCTCACCCCGGTTACCGACCAGCCCAACCGGTGGTGTGTCGACGGGCAGTATCAAGACTATTCTGATGCAAAGTTTCTGAATGACAAAGTAATCATGACACGAACACTTACTTTGGAGCGGAGGGTCCATACGGGAAGTCTCCCGACTATGCCAGAGATCCACAATCTCTTCACCAGACATCGACTGGAGTGGACAGCGCGTTCGTTGGGACGTTATAGTGAAGAGTTGGTCCGAGAGTTCTACGCCTCCTACATAGCTACTCTCAGATCACAGATTGATAGGCGGGCTGCTCCCGCCAAACAGGACCCACTGGAGCATGTCCGAGTACGTGGCATTCAGGTTGATATCTCCCTGCCTGCCATCCGCCGGTATCCATACGGAGAGTATGTTGATGCCAACCGGACCCCTCTCACCGCCAAATTTGACTACCGGTGGCAAATTGTCAAAGATGGCCAATTCCTGCGTGAGCCATCGCTGAGAGAGACCACCAAGAGGTGGATGGCCCTGCACTTGTCTGTTGATGGAGAGGGTTTTGATTGGGTGACCGAGCCGAAGGGAGCCATCAAGAAGGCTAACTTGACCTTCACGGCGAAGTTTTTATGGTTGATTGTGTCCGCCACTGCCTTTTCCCCACTGCCTCTGATAATATAGTCACATGGGATCGTGCAGTACTGATGGCGGCGATGATAGAGGGGTTTGAGGTAGACTTTGCTTGGCTTCTACAGGCGGTCATGCACGAGAGGGCTTTTAAGGTCACAACTACTTACCCTTTCCCGTGCATGATATTTTCTCTATGCAGGTCCGCAGGTGTGCCTATATGGCACGTTGATCAGCTCAACACCCCACAGGGCACTGTTGATATAGGCCTCATCAGGGATGAGGCCAATGAGTTGCCTCCACGCCGAGGGCCCCGTCCAGAGTTGCCTCCACTTGGTGAAAATCTGGCTGATACGGTAGCACAGGCCCACACGGCTACATAGGCGGCTTCCACTAACTCTACCCCGGTCGAGTCTATCCCGGGTAGTAGCACTGCCCCGAGCTCCTCTCGCTCAGCCCCTTTCCCCGCTCTGGTCCCGCTTGCTAGGGTCCAGAAATTATAGGCACAAATGACTACACTTCTGCATCACATCCATCCTTGGATGCAGAGGTCTATTGCTGAGGCAGAAGAGCACTTGGAGCAGAGAATGGTCCAGCACACAGAGCGGAAGATCGCTGAGGTTCATTAGCGCTTGGACGCTTTTGAGTTGCGGGTGCTAGCCCGGCCAGCCCCTCAGGTGGATGTGTTGACCCTTAAGGTTGCGGTCGATAGTCTTCGCGCAGACATCGATATGATCTTAGAGACTAGGGTGTCTGAGTCTGAGGCCCCTTCTGTAGAGCCTGCTGAAGACACAGTGATGGCGGACTTATTCGCCACTTCTGAGATTCCACCACCTCCCCCTCGAGAGCATACCAAGAGGCGTAGGGGTCGAGTGGAGGATGAGGCTCGAGCACGAAAGAAGGAGCGCCGTGACATGGATTCTGCGAGGAGAGCCTCGCTTGCTGATGAGGAGGCGCGTCAGATGTGGCAGTAGATTTAGCTGCTGGGGCATCTAGCTCAAGAAATATGGAGATAGCGGGAGGCACTGCTGATAGTGCTGTTGATGCTGTGGACACTACTGAGGGTGTCTAGATTACAGAGGTAGTGGGTTCCGGGGAACCGGACCCACCAGCTTGCTGATTGTCGGTGCTTTGCGCCCCAGGTTTGCTTCACCTACCACTCTTGTAATTAAATTTTTCTTTTATGCATTGGGGACAATTGCATGTCTTTTTGTTGGGGGTGGGGTAAATGGAAAGTGAGTGCTAGGGTGAAGTCTGAGTAGCCCAATTCACTATCCTCTTTTGGGGTTTTCTTGCCTGTGTTCTTTTTCCCCAAGAGACTGATTATTTTTTCTGTTGAACCGGCATGTCTATATCTTGTGTTCATAGTTTAATTCTGCAGCATGATGGCTAAAATGATATCCTGATAAAATGAAAATGATGAATGACAAGGCATAGTAATTGATAAATGTGTGGCTCTAAGCATGACATAGAGGTACACCACTACATGACCCTAAGTCTAAAATTCGAACTAGGTGTCTGATAATCTGTTAGAGTAATGAGATGTCAAGTGAGTGTGAGGAAGATTTGAATAGTCCTCTATTTGTACTGAGCTAGAAGTTGCCTTGTTAATCCTGCTAAAAGTAAGTTGTAATAGACAATTAGGAAAGGATCAGTGGCCCTTATTCAAGATAGCCCATTTTTAGCCTAAATTAAAGAAAACCGAATCAAATTAATCCTTCTTTGATCCAAATGATTTGAGCTTAAACAAGACCTTTCTTTTTCACCCAACTGATCTTTTCTGAGAATAATGTGTTGGCCCTGGTCCCTCCTTGGACATGTGCACCTCAGATTATGCCAAAAGCATAATTTGAGGGTGGCTAATGCAGTAAACAACCCTTTTTATGGCCCTGACCCAACTTTGGGTATTGTGAAGTTTGACTCATGGCAAAGACATGAGTTGAGGGTGGCTATTATGAGGAATGCTCTGGAAAGTGGGGTTGAAAGAACAAAGAGAGAGAAAGAACAAAAGTAAAGTGACTCAAGAATTAGTTGAAAGAAAAGAAAAAATAATAATAGAAAAATAAACAAAAAAATAAAAAAAATACAAGAAATACAAGCAAGAAAAGAAGAGAGTCACTTACACAAAAGAAGAAAGAAGGAAAAATAGCAAGGTGAAAGAATATAAGAAATTGGGCGAAATAAAATGATAAAAAGAGGTATGTTTAGCCAATATGTCAAGGAGGGAAAAAAGTCACTAAAGTATACCTAAATATACCTTACCTGACCCAGAGCCTATCTTACGAGCTAAGAAAGTCCTATCGTGATCCTAAGAGTTGTATCGCGAACTTAAAGCAGTGAAAATAAGGGCAAGCTTATGGCAATATGTATGAATGAGTGTGATGTTGTTCTGAGAGTGAGTGTTGAAAAGTAATCCTTATACTCAAACTGAAATCATTGTGTGAAAAATGAGGATTTTGTTTTGAAGTGAGGACACTAGTTGCTTTAACGGAAATATTAGCACCTTGGTGAGAAATTGAAGAGGATAGGTGTTAGTGCATGGTGAGTCTGTGTCATGGTCTAGTTCCACATAATTCAAGCCTAATAGTGATAGCATGCATAAATATGATGAGATTGATCGGGATTGATAGCCAAATGATTGCGAAGGATAAAACATGGATATTATTGTACAAAGATTTTGTATTGAGTCATAGTGCGTCACTTGAGGACAAACAACGAATTTAAGTTGAGGGTGTTGATATACCATGGTTTCACGGTATTTTTAATGCTTTTTCCTTAAGTTTAGTGTGTCCAAAAGCCTTTTTGTACTAAATTTTATGTAAGTTTCTCTTTATTTGCAGGAAATCTGTCAAAAAGATGAATGCGGAGGTTTTTGAGCAAGAAATACAGAAAAATACCACCTACGGAGCTTGTGACGGTTCGCTGTGCCCGTGACGGTCTGTAGGTGGCATCGTAGTGCAACTGCTGAAGGAAGATGGGGAGTTCTGACCAAGTGTGGGGTTACGGAGTGCGTGACGGACCATCGTAGCCATGACGGTCCATCGTGCTGGTTCGTCATGAAGATCAGAGAAGTAGTCCCAGTACCCAAATTGCAAGAGTTCAAGTGTTTTGGAACGGAGTCCCTCGACGGACCGTTGTGCCTGTGATGATCCGTCATACCTGCCGTCGAGGGTAATGAAGAGAGCAGCAGAAGAAATTGCACAAGTATGGGACGACGGAATCTATGATGGCCCATCGTGACCACAACGATCCGTCGCGAGCTCCGTCGACCCAGCCGCGTTTTGACATATTTCCAGCATATAGAGTCCTTATTTAATTAGGTTTTTAGTTTTTATAAATAGTTTGAAAAAACTCATTTTTGGGGTTAGACTTTTGGTTATTTGAGCTTCTTTTGTGGATTAGACTTGGTGATTATTATTACACTTTTGGAGAATCTTTAGTCTTCAATTAATTGCAGTAACTGATTGTTGGTGATTTTTGTTGATTAATCAAGTGAACTTTTGGATTTTACTCTTTCTCTTGGAAGTAAGTGCATGAATTCTTATATCATATATTTGAATATTGTGATTATGACTATGGGTAACTAAACTCCATAACTAGGGTTGTGGGAACCATAGGCGAATAATGAGGTAAAACCTAACTAAAATAACAATTCTAGAATAGTGTCTTGCATGTATTGATAATTCTTTCGCTTAGAAGTCTTTTTAACGGATGACCAACGTTAGAACTCGCCTTAATGCTACTTGCCGGACCAAGGAGGTAGATAATAGGAAAAGAATTATCAACATAGATTTAGTGTATACTATCTAATAGGCTAGTATAGATTGGTACGAGGTAATAAGTTAGTCAAATATCGAATACGATGCTTAATATGAGGTAATGGTAAGGGTTAGTATAGCAACACACGTAGCCAGACCAATGTGCGGAGTGAAATTTTCTAGATGCCGGACCAAGGATTTAGAAATGCATAACTTATCACTTTGCATGCAAGATACTAGGAAAGAATTGTTATAGTTAGAATTACCAAGTTATGAACCTGTGGGGAACACGTAAACCCTAGTTACTTTGACTAATTGATTAAACTCCAACATTTGAAGTTGTTAGTTGTTTTCTTTAATTTAGCTAGTTATTTTTATTCATTTAGAAGTAAAAAAACCCCTTTTTATTGTCATTGATTTCCATGGAAATAATTGACTAAATAGTAGTAATACTGGATTCAAGTTAAGTCTGAACTATTTTCCTCGTGGGAACGATCCCAACCTCATTAGCTGGGTTGTTTAGTTGATACGACCGCTTTACTTCTTATTTGAGAAGTAAGTTTGAAGTAAGTTTGAGCGTATCAAGTACCTTAATTCCCCGTCATAGTATTCGTAGATGACATTCTCATATACTCTAAGTCTAGAGAGGAGCATGAAGTACACGTAAGAAAGACATTGCAAGTACTCAGAGAACATCAATTGTATGTAAAGTTGAGCAAATGTGAATTCTGGTTGAGATCAGTGACCTTTCTTAGTCATGTTGTGACCGACCATGGTGTTGATGTTGATCCTGAAAGAGTTTGAGTACACAGGTGAAGCTTAGCACTGCTTTTCATCCACAGAAGGATGGACAAGCAGAACGTACCATTAAAACCCTTGAAGACATGTTGAGAGCATGTGCTATTGAATTTAAGGGGAATTGGGATAGATTGTCTACTGCTTACAGTCATCAAAAATCCTATGCTGATAACATAAATAGAGCCCTTGAGTTCGAAGTAGGTAATCAAGTCTACTTGAAGATATAACCAATGAATGGGGTGACGAGATTTCCTAAGAAAGGGAACTTAAATCCAAGGTATATAGGTCATTACAAGATCTTACAGCGAGTAGGAAATGTTTCCTACGAACTGATGTTACCACAAGACTTAGCTTCGGTCCATCCAGTGTTTCACGTTTCGATGCTAGAGATGTGTCTAGGAGATCCAACGTTCATCCTACCCATCGAAGGGTTAGGATTCCATGTGAATCCTTCCTTATGAAGAGGTTCCCGTTGCAATTTTAGATCGTCAAGTGAAGCGAATGAAGAACAGGGAGGTTCTCATCATGAAGGTGTTATGGAGTAACACCCTATTGAGGAGGCAAGAATGGAGGCCCAGGCCGATATGAGATCCCGTTACCCTTATTTTTTCAGTTCTTAAGGTTAGATATTCTCTTCCTAAGTATGGTTTATGTTTAGCCAATTGAGAAATATTGGATATAATATAGAAAAATTGGCTAGGGAATATTAGCCAATTTTCTATATACAAATAAGAAATATACTTTTTGGGTTGCCATACACAATCCAAGATTCATTGACCAAGAAGTGTACCTACAATGAAGAGCCTAAGATAAAAACACAATGGATCTTTTATGTATAAGGTATGAGGCATCCAAGTGTCAAGCCTAGTACCATAACACATAGCACATGATTATTTAAAATGATCATGTATATTAAGTAGTGCCCAAGGACATGGTGAGGGTCCTTGAGACAATAAGTAAATATTCCAAATAGGAAATCAATAATAGTTAGTTAGTAAAGTACAACCAACCCATGTGGAATCACATGTGCAAGACATGTGAAGGAGCAGCCAAAGGAGGGGACCACCCTAACCGAATTCGGTTAGGGTAGTTAGGGGGGAAATCGTGCACAAGGGACCACTCGATGTGGGGCCTAACTTCATAACAAATTCTAGAATCTAAACTAATTCTTAAATACCTAACTAACATAGTACCAAATGAAAAAAACTAATATGTGCACCCGACAACCTAAGACTTAACCGGGTGACACTAATCTAGTAACTAGTTAAAGAGATAACCTAGTACCTAACCTAGGATGGTCTAAAAGGTTGGTTGTGGTCCTTAAAACATAGGGATACTTTATTAATTACCCTAGGAATCTTAATTTATTAATTTATAAACTTAATTAATTAATTTAAAGGGTCAAAATCGAAATCACAAAACAATTTCCAGATATCGGTTAAGACAAGAAAGGGACAACCTAGTACCTAACCTAGGATGGTCCAAAGAATTAGTTAAGGTCCAAAAGACGTAACGGTAATTTAGTAATTACCTTAAGTAACCTAATTAATTAAATTATCCATTTATTAATTTATTTGAATAGTCAAAACGAAATCCTTTTACTAACCTAGTAAAATTCAAGAAACATCCTAGTACTTAACCTAGAATGGTCCTAAAGGGTTGATCATAGTCCCAATGACTGAGGGGTACTTTAGTACTTACCCTAGGTCCATAAATTAATTAAATTAAGTATTAAATTAATTAATTTAAAGTCAAAATGTTTAACAAAACCATAGTCAACACCAATTTCCAGATTTGACTAAGTATTATGTTCTCCTATGTTTAGTCAACTTAGGAGGGGCATTTTGGTAATTGGTTAATTAGTTTATTAAATAAACTTATTAAATCTAAGTTTTATAATCCAATATAAGTTCCTAAACATAGAATTCACGATGAAAACACTTGGAATGAAAATGCTAGAAAGATTCAGTAACGAAGAATGCTAAAACGGAAAAAGGGCATAGACGTTCGTAGGAGATTTCAAGGTATCTTCAAGGTTTTGTTCGAGGTGGTCTTCGTAGATTATGTTCTACTCAAGGTATGGGTTTATCTCCTGGACTTCTTTCTCCAATAGAACTTTCTTTCCAACAATTCAAAGATCTTGAAACCTAGGGTTGTTCCCATTCTCGTCGAACTCCTTGTCCCTAGTATCCTTTTCAATTTCAATGTTGAATAGGTTGGAGATCATGTTGTTGGTATGTGGTGCTGGCTGATTTTATGTGTAATGTTCTTGAATGATGAATTTTGCATGAACCTATGAACTTAAGATCGTATGAAGCTAATGTTTACAACGTGAATTAAGAATCGATCATATGTTAGTTACATCCATAAATGTCAAATGTTTATATCCGTGTGACGAATGTAGACTTTCTGTTTTGTAATGTTATGAGGATGCTAAAGTCATCAAAGACTAATATGATGCTTTCCAATATGTCTCAAAAATGTTATCCTAAAGTCATGAACTAAGATTGATTAAAAAGGATCTATATGAAATCACATCTTGAATGAATTGGCTATCTGGTTCCAATAAAATTGGCTAACATTATTTAGTCAAAACGACTGCATTTTAATGGATAAGGGCTTATGTAAATTATTGAAATATTGGCTAAGGTTCATACATATTCAATTTAAATATGAACATCCGTAAAATTTTATGCCAATAAAAATAGCTTACTGCTTTAACATCCCAAATCTTGAGACAATACTAATCATATGCCAATTCTTGTGTAGTAAGAGTATCAAGTATATTATAAGCACTTCTAAAGTAACTCAATGAATCCATAACCAAGGGCATGCCATTCATTGGTACAACTCCCAACATGCTCTACAAGAATGAACTATGAAAATGTGTAACTCATTAAAAGAATTGCTCATCGTCCATAAACGATTAAATGAAGCTACTAAACTAAATTAAAGAAGTAATGTGAGTTATAACATAATTAAAGGGGTCTAAATTAAGTAAGTGACCAGAATGGGGTGTTAAAGAAAGTGAAACAAGTCTTACTCACACCTAAGTTTATATGTTAAAAGTATACTCATGAATGGAGGTGTTAGAACGTGTGAGACTAGTCTCATAAAACCTAAGGATGATATGTAAGGAAAATTCACATTCATCAATGTAAAGTAAGAATGATATTTAAGGACAATTCACATTTCATCAATGTAAAGTAAGGATGATAAGTCATTAAAATTGTAAGTAAATCTCAATCTACATACAAGCTTCCATAATGCTTGAGTCAAGTCTAAAAGATAAAGAAGATAAAGAAAATTAGCATAACACCGATAGACTAGTTATGAGTATGTGCTTGCACGTGTAAGTCTCATGTGACAAGGCTACCACCGAGGTGGATAAGTAGTCTCATTAAGAACCTAGTCTTCGAAATATGTCTAGCCAAAATAGAAACTAGCCAGTGGTTTCCATCTAAGCAAGCTAGGCATGTACGATTGTACCTTTGCCGGTGATTCTACCCCTTTTCGATGTAGGGCAGACACATAATTTAATGTTTAGGTCACATGATCTATGTCGGTTAACGCTCACGATATGTTCTTTGTTCACTATAGCCGTGAGCCACTCCTTTTCGGTGTGGAGTGAACACTTGAGATGGATCCGCCTTAGCCGGGGATCACCCTTTTCCATGTATGGGGCAGATACGGGATTCCATGAGTAGCTCATGGTATAAGACTCATTTTAACCGGTGAATCACCTCTTTTAAGTGTAGGGGGAGACACTGGATTTCATATTAAGCTCGCAGATCTTATTCCTAATGAAAACTAGCTGGCTGTTTCATGGTATAACATTCACTTGTCTGTTTTTGGGAAAATCTAAGTTCTCCGCTTGGGGATTAGGATGAACTGGGTTCTTGCTCCATTTGGAAGGGCTTTTTTAAGACTAACTTCTTTGATGAACTATTCTGTGGCAGCTCAGGATGAACAATTGGCGGCAATTGGGCCAATATTGAATACCTGTTTATATCAGGCCTAACATGGTTTATTTCAGGCCTTATAGCAAATGGCCCTGACTCTTTTGTTTATCCACTTTGATTGGACCTGGCTGGTTGTCTTCCCGCTATGGGCCTAACTTGCGGTCTGCTCATGTTTTCCCTGCAAAAATTCACGAGTTAGGAAATCTGGTTACGAATTGTTTTCGCCTTTAATAAATTCAACTTGAAAATCGAAACTAGATAATTAAGCTTGCCACCTATCAAAAATTTGTTTAGAAACAATACTCTTAACATCCTTTTGGAGGATTTCTTTAGCAGATTTACAATCTACTCTAAGCAAGAATTCTTTATTGATCAAGTCATCTTGAAACTTAGTTATACAAAGAACAATAGCAAGGATTTCCTTTTTAATCGTGCTATAATTTCTTTGAGCAGAATTCCAGATTCAAGAAGTATAACGGACTAATTGTTCAGAAGAATTGGGGTCTTTTCTTTGTTTAAGAATACCACCATATCCAATGTCAAATGCATTAGTCTCGACAATCATAAAATAGTCAGGGTTAGAAATTCCAAGGCATGGAAGATTTTTAACCATATTCTTTAAAAGAATAACTGCATTGGTTTGTTCAACATTCCAGGGTTAAGGATTCTTCTTTAACCTATCAAAGAGAGGTTTGCAAATATGCCTAACTTTGGGAATAAAACCAGCTACATAGTTGAGACTTCCTAAAAATCTTTGCAACTGAGTTTTATCCAAAATAACATTGGGAAACTTATCAGAAAACTCAATTGATCTGCAAATTGGTTTATGCTTAACAATTTTAAAGAAAACATTTAAATGTTTGAAATGAGAATCAATGTCCTCGGAAAAGATTAATACATCATCAATATAAACAATTGAAATATGACTAATATGATTGAATATAGAATTCATAATATTTTGAAATTCTGATGGGGCATTTTTAAGCCCAAAAGACATGACATTCCATTCATATTGTCCAAACGGGACATTGAAAGCTGTTTTATATTTATCCTGTTCAGCAATTTGAATTTTCCAAAATCCTTATTTTAAATCAAATTTACTATAAACATTTGCTTTATAAGTTTTTTTTTAAAAGATCCCTTATGTTAGGAATTGGATAACGAATCCATATTAAAACTGAGTTTAAAGGTTTGTAATTAATAACAAGTCTTGGGGAAGTTCATTCTTATTCAGCTGCATTGTTAACATAAAATGCTGAACAACTCCAAGGTGATTTTGAAGGACGAATAATTGTATTACTCCATAGAGTATTAATTTCTTTCTTACAGATTTCCATTAAGTCATGGTTCATTTAAATAGGCCTAGCTTTCGTAGAGATGGCCTTTTAATCAAATCCATCAATATATGGTAAATCTATAATGTGGGATTTCTATCCCAGAAAGTGTTTGGAAATTCTGAGAAAATTTCACTTTCATAATTCTTTTGAAGATTGGCAATTTTAGCAACCATTCCCGGGGTTTGTAAAATTTGTTTAATTTTCTTAATTTTAATATCTCTCTTAAAAAACAAATCTGATTGATTTTAAATGCAGTTTGTTTATGCAAAAATTAACTTTCTTCAACAGAAAGTGTCTTGATAAAAGGAAACGAAATTTCTTTTCCTGAAATTTTTGTTTTGATAGATTCAAAGTCTAAAATATAAGGTTTGATCTGGGTAATAAAAGGTATACCCAAAATAATCTCCTCATTAATGTTTTTAGTTATGACAAAATCATTAGCAAGGCAAATACCGTCATTGCAGATATGAGCATTTAAAAGTTAATAATTTATATAGATACACTTACCAGTCGCGCTATATAACTTTTTAGTTCCCTTCTAGAGGTACTTGGTTGGAATTAAACCTTCAACAATGCAATTACGATCTACACCACTATCTAACAAAGCAATTTTGTTAAGTATAAAATTAGAATATATACTAACTTAATCATAATGTGAGAACTCTGAGGTCTCACCTTAGTGATCATACTAATACCTACATCTTCAATACCTTTAGGTGATGAAGGGGCTGATTGATTGGAAGAGTTGTTATCTTCATATTCGTTATCTGAAGTAGCAATCTCTTTTCCTTTAAGAGATACTTCAGCATGCTTAAGAAATTATTTTGCTAAAGTATCAATTTCAATTTTGTTAAGTCTTGACTTAACTTCTCGAACTTCTTCTTTGAGGGAGTTAACTTTTGCTTGAAGTTCATTGATAGAAGGTTCTTCCCTCTTATATGTATATCTTTGCATGATTTGCTTCATGCTGAAAGGAGTTACATTCCTTGCAACTTCTTTTTCTTTCTGTTTAGTGACAAGATTTTGAAGCTCCAAAAGATATCGTCTTCGAGCATCATTATCTTTGATATGCTCAATAGTTGCCAATAAGATTTCTGCCGAGTCTTTTAAGAGTACTCTGACAGATTGACTATCACAATGACAAAATGCTCCTTGGCAATTGCAGTCTTGTCCACTATCTTGAGCAACATTGAGGATTCGTCCTCAGTTTCTTCTTCTGAAGAAGAAGAGGAATCTGATTCTTCTTCGTTTAGTATAGACAGAAACTTTTCCTTAGTTTCTTCATCTACTTCAAGAAGATTGATCTTCTTCCTTTTTCTTTTGTTTCTCGGACAATCAGGAGACTTGTGTCCAGACTTTCCACAAGTCCAACACTTGTCTTAGTTAGATGTGTTGCGAGAAGTTTTCTTACTTCTCTTTCTTTTAGAATATCCTTTCCCTTTTGAGGATCTTCCTTTAGGTGACGATTTTCCAGATTGTTCTTTCTTTGAATCCTTTCTTGCTGAAGGGGGTTTTAGACTTGGCAAACCAAAGTCTTGACAAAAACTTCCAAGTTCATCACTTGAAATTTTTTTATCTTTCTTAAGCTGTTCTTTTAGCTTCAAATCAGTACATAGCTCCATTGCTACGAAATGAATCAAACTGGTAAGATCTCCATACGTCATTTCTGAATATGGAATTTTACCTTCACATCGATCTCTTATTTTGGATCGAACCTTTTCTGCAAAATGGGGAGGTAATCCACTGAGGAATCTCTCTTTCCAATAATCATTATTGCAGTCATTTCTTAGCATGACCTTTGTAATAAACATATCTTTATACCACCTGAAATCTGTCAGTTTCTTGCAGTAAAGATTGTTTAATATCTCCAAACTTCTTTCATGAAATAATTGTGGTTCCGCCATGAAATGTTTCGCAATGCTGTAAAGTAGAGTTGCAGTTGCATCCTCAACTACCTCTATAGATGTAGTAGTTTGACCTCCTTCAGTCTTAACAACATTCTTGCTTGCAACAGCATCAAGAATCTCATTCTTATTTTGTTCTGTGAGATAATTGTTCCACCAATTTCTTAGAGTACCTGTAAAACCTACAACTATCCTGTTAGCTGCTTGCTTATCGGTGGCACTCTTCCATTTATAGGCTGTGATGTTCATGCCCATCTCTTGGAGTTTATTATAGATTTGACTATCAGCCATACCATCTATATTCCATTCTGTTATACCTATACCATCTGCAACAATCTGGGGAAGTTTATCCTTAATATATCCAACCTTATCTCCCTGAGAAATCTTAATTCTCTTAAGTTGCTCATTAATCCTTTCTAGAATTTCTGGAGAGTTGTTGAAATCATTTGCTGGCTTAGGAAAATTTATGGATTTTGAAGATAGGATTAGTCTCTTAGTTGAAACCTGATTTGGAAGAATTGAGTTTGTTACCAATCTGGCTGGTACCACTATAATTATATTTTGAATCCTCAATTTGTTTGGAAACTACATGAAGAACCTGGCTAGTATAATTATTTTGTTCAAAAACTTTGTTTATTTCTTCAATAGTCACAAAGTTGTTTTCCTTATGTTCTGAATGTTTTTTGAAAGGCGCTGCTTTCGAAACATCCTTTCTATAAGGGATGTTTATACCTTCAAGAGGAGGAGTAACACTTTCGGCAACCTTGTCTCTGGTATGCCATCTGTTTACCAAAACCTGAAGCGATGAATTGGATTCACCGATTTGGCCTGTAGATTCAAACCATTTGAAGAATTCAATTTCTTTTTTGAATCTCTTCATATCCTTAAACCATTTGTCTTTGAACAAGACTCTCTGATCTCTTGTGTATGTACCTATATACCAAGCTTTATTTAAAGCATGCTTAGGGCTCATCCACCACTTATTAATCTTCTTTATGTCAGGAGTAAATTTGTCGAATTACTTAATAACTCCTATTATGAGGAGGAGCTTTAATTGCGCTAGCAGTAGGACTTCCTGTAAAAGAAGAATCATAATAAACCTTGGGGATGGTTTGGGCGAAATTTACCCCGCGGAATTAACCCTGTTGTTTTGAAACCTCAGTGGTTTCATTCAACTCTTCTTCTCCCTCCCGGGTCTTTGAAGAAGAAGGTCTAGCCATAGACATTCTTCTACTGGAAGACTCTTGGCCGAAATAATTGGATCTAGAAACTTAAGGTTAACATATCCATCTGCAAATTGAAGAATACTTTCTAGGGAAGACCTACAAGGCTGAAACGGAAGAGGTTCAGTGATAGATTCAAATTTCAAACTTTCATCGGAAAGAATCTCATTCCACTTTAACATTCAGGGCACAAAAGTAGTGCTATGCTCTTGGTTAGATTCCATAAGCATAGTAACACCTTTGGGACTAGAGTTAATTGCCTTTGGGACAATAGTGGTTTTCATTAGCTTGTAATATACCCGATATATTAAAGCTAAATCTTTGGTTCCTAATTTGCTATTCATATTCTCGGTTTTGACATTAAGTGTCAAGGTATCAAGAATATTAGGGTCTTCTATCTCTACAGAGAAATTAGGATAACAATTGAAGTAAACTGGACCCTGAGCTAGATTACTTTCTAAGATTCATAATAAAGAATCATCAACATTGAGAAGTCTAGCATCTCTAAGCATTAAACAAATAGGAATATATAAGCCGTTACGGAAAAGAGGTTTAACTGCTACCTGTACAAGACCAATATGAAGAAATTTAAGTTCTTCCGTATATCTATCTACGTCAGCAGCAATTAACAATTTAATAGTCTCTAAAGAGTTATTAATTGCAGAGTTTGATTCACATGTTTTTATATTAAAACTTTTAAACAAACTAAATATACCTATTTGGTAAATCTTATTAATCGATTCTTTAGGAATGGCCAAATTTTGTAAACGCATATCTTCTTTAGATATAGAACAATTAACAGAGTTAACAATATTGTTGCTATTCATGCGAACAAACAGTTGTCTTTAGGCATGAAAGAACGTCAAGGATAAATTAAGCAATAAGAATAATTTTAACAAAGATAATCAAACTTTTGGAAATTTAACTATGATTATTGTAAATCTAAAGAAATTAAAGCAGTGATTATCTAGATAATATAAAGGTTAACAATGATTTAACAATTACATTGGCCTTGGACGTTACTCAACTTATATCACGCATGTTGGATATTACAAGTCTTTGGCAAGTCATATTGTAGGACGGATCACCAAAAGAACGGCCGCCTGCCCCCATGGGTCTTACAGGACTTACAATGATCTAGTTTCAGGCAAACCAAGTCCTTAAGCCGGAGATTAATCACCACACTCAGACTTATGCAGAGACAAAACCTCAACATGGTAATAAGGAAACAATGGCCTTTAACTTGCTTTAATCGAAGTTAACTAAAATATTATACAGGATAATAACAGAGCTATAAACTCTTAAGATTACTATAATCAAAGATAATAGAACATAAGCTGGATAATTACTAAGTTCAGATTATTTTATTATCTTAATAATCACATGTTTTCTAACAGCCTAGACAACCTAGGGATTTAGCTACTCATGCTAACAACTAACGTCATTAACATGGCTCTGATACCATTTATAGGATTGAAAGTGCGGAAAATAAATGAAGAACAAAAGAACTTACAAAATTAGAAAAGTTTATTCCATATATTGCATAATGTTTACAAAGAGATTTATAGGATCGAAAGTGCGGAAAATAAATGAAGAACAAAAGAACTTACAAAATTAGAAAACTTTATTCCATGTATTGCATAATGTTACAGAGAGAGAGAGAATTCAAGAAAAATTTAGTGTTCGTGAATTTTCTGATGCCTTCAATGGGAAAATACAAAGTCTTATATAGACTTGAAAAGATAAAAGGAATCTCAAAGCCCTTCTTTCGATTGGTTGCAGAAGATTGCTTTATCTGTTCCTTATCTTTGCTTTTGGGAAAGCATTAGCTTTTACAGCTGTCAGTTGTTACTTTTTGAAAAGCATCTTTGACATTAGGGACCTTTTGCTTTGTCGGTCACTGCAGATAAAGCTTTAGCCAATCATGTCGGCCATGCCTGTCGGTTATCCGAGTCCATCTGATTAATATGATAAAGATTCCGTCCCTTTGAGACTCCTTTATCTCTTTCTAGATAATTCTGATCTTTAATAATCTCTATCTGAAAGACTAATTATTCCGATTTTAATATCTCAATTAGACATTAATCAAATGGATTTAGATAGGATCTTGCCAATGCTTTAGGTTTTAACATCTCGCCATTATCATCACTTTTTGATGAAGCTTCGTCAAGAAGTCTATTAATGGATTCTTCATCTTGATCATCCTCCAATTTAGACGAAGAGCGTATCTGTATAAATTATAAACTTTCAAATGCTCATATCTGCAATGACGGTATTTGCCTTGCTTATGATTTTGTCATAACTAAAAACATTAATGAGGAGATTATTTTGGGTATACCTTTTATTACCCAGATCAAGCCTTATATTTCAGACTTTTAATCAATCAAAACAAAAATTTTAGGAAAAGAAATTTCGTTTCCTTTTATCAAGACACTTTCTCTTGAAGAAAGTTAATTTTTGCATAAACAAACTGCATTTAAAATCAATCAGATTTGTTTTTTTAAAAGAAGATATTAAAATTAAGAAAATTGAGCAAATTTTACAAACCGGGATAATGGTTGCTAAAATTGCCAATCTTCAAAAGAATTTTCAAAGTGAAATTTGCTCGGAATTTCCAAACACTTTTTGGGATCCAAAATTCCATATAATAGATTTACCATATATTGATGGATTTGATAAAAAGGCCATCTCTACGAAAGCTAGGCCTATTCATAAGAACCATGAACTAATGGAAATTTGTAAGAAAGAAATTAATACTCTTTTGAGTAATAAAATTGTTCGTCTTTCAAAATCACCTTGGAGTTGTTCAATATTTTATGTTAACAATGCAGATGAACAAGAACGAGGTTCCCCAAGACTTGTTATAAATTACAAACCTTTAAACTCAATTTTAAAATGGATTCATTATCCAATTCCTAACAAAAGGGATCTTTTAAAACGAACTTTTAAACCAAATGTTTATAGTAAATTTGATTTAAAATCAGGATTTTGGCAAATTCAAATTGCTGAACAGGATAAATATAAAACAACTTTCAATGTCCCGTTTGGACAATATGAATGGCATGTCATGCCTTTTGGGCTTAAAATGCCCCATCAGAATTTCAAAATATTATGAATTCTATATTCAATCATATTATTCATATTTCAATTGTTTAGATTGATGATGTATTAATATTTTCCGAGGACATTGATTCTCATTTCAAACATTTAAATGTTTTCTTTAAAATTGTTAAGCACAATGGATTAGTTATTATTGATAAAAAGATTAAATTATTTCAAACAAAAATCATATTTTTAGGACATGATCTTTATCAAGGTACCTATAAACCAATTTGCAGATCAATTGAGTTTTCTGATAAGTTTCCCAATGTTATTTTGGATAAAACTCAGTTGCAAAGATTTTTAGGAAGTCTCAACTATGTAGCTGATTTTATTCCCAAAATTAGGCATATTTGAAAACCTCTCTTTGATAGGTTAAAGAAGAATCCTTCACCCTGGAGTGTGAACAAACCAATGCAGTTATTCTTTTAAAGAATATGGTTAAAAATCATCCATGCCTTGGTATTCCTAACCCTGACTATTTTATGATTGTTGAGAATGATGCATATGACATTGGCTATGGTGGTATTCTTAAACAAAGAAAAGACTCCAATTCTTTAGAACAATTATTCCGTTATACTTCTGGAATCTGGAATTCTGCTCAAAGAAATTGTAGCACGATTAAAAAGAAAATCCTTGCTATTGTTCTTTGTATAACTAAGTTTCAATATGACTTGATCAATAATGAATTCTTTGTTAGAGTACATTGTAAATCTGCTAAAGAAATCCTCCAAAAGGATTTTAAGAATATTGTTTCTAAACCAATTTTTGCTAGGTGGCAAGCGTTATTATCTAGTTTCAATTTCCAAATTGGATTTATTAAAAGCGAAAACAATTCGTCGCAAGATTTCCTAACTCGTGAATTTTTGCAGGGAAAACATGAGTAGACCGCAAGTTAGGCCCATAGCGGGCAGACAACCAGCAAGGTCCAATCCAAGTGGACAAACAAAAGAGTCAGGGCCATTTGCTATAAGGCCTGAAATAAACCATGTTAGGCCTGATATAAACAGGTATTCAGTATTGGCCCAATTGACGCCAATTGTTCATATGCTGCCACAGAATAGTTCATCAAAGATGTTAGTCTTAAAAAAACCCTTCAAAAAGGAGCAAGAACACAGTTCATCCTCATCCCCAAGCGGAGAACTTAGATTTTCCCAAAAACAGACAAGTGAATGTTACACCATGAAACAGACAGCCAGTTTTGCTGAAGCAGTTTCTCCAGCAGAATCAAAGTCTCCTTCCAAAGAGAAGGAAAAATTTGAAATGATTCCTTTGCAGGTTTTCCCAATAATTGCTTTAGATAAAGAATATGAAGGTTATGAGATTAAACATCTCTTAAACCTGTCTATACCAACAGGAATTATGTTGAAACAGGAAATTCCTTAAAAACTAGAAAATATGATGAGTTTGTCCTTGTTGACACAGGATCAATAGATATTGAACATGAGTTAGCTGATAAGTCTGACCCATATAGTATAGCTTATTCTAAGTTTACTATAAGAAGGAATTTATCAACTTTTAATTGGACTGTTGACCATTTGCAAACCCGTATTAATCTTTCTAAAAGATTTAATCCTCAAACCTATAATTGGTATGACTACAAAGAAGCTTGGGTGCACTTCTTGTATGTTAGACCAAAAACCCATACATGGTTTGTTAAATATTGTCCAGAAGTTGAAGCTTCTACTATCCCCAGTGGTTCTACGAATGGTGGAGCTGGTTTGGTGGAAATAAACAAGTAATGCCTCCAAGCTTTGCTGAGAAATATACTCAGTTCCAAATCGATGAAGGAATATCAACATTACCAGAGAATATAAAACATTGTAAGTATTTTATTAAGAAACGTTTATCTTATATTATAAGTTGGATGTTTGTTATTGCAGATTTCAATAGGATTAAATTGGTATCAAAAGAAATCAGGATTAAAGGGTGGTCGCCGGCCAATAAAGATGGTCATTCTCCTTCTATGAAGAAGAGTTCATCAAGTCCTTCACCCTCTATGAGTGAATTGAAGAAAAGGTTAGAAAAGGCCTTGTCTGAATTGGAGGATGATCCAGACGAAGAAGCCATTAACAGACTTCTTGACGAAGCTTCATCACAAAGTGATGGTAATGGCGAGATGTTAAAACCTAAAGCCTTGGCAATATCCTATCTAAATCCATTTTATTAATGTCTAATTGAGATATTAAAATTGGAATAATTAGTCTTTCAGATAGAGATCATTAAAGATCAAAATTATATAGAAAGAGATAAAGGAGTTGTAACGACCTGTTTAGTCGTTATGAGCAGCATATTTTATTTCTGGAAAATTGGCTGAGGAAACGGACCCCGCGACGGAACGTCACAGGCACGACGGACCGTCGCAGGGTCTCGTTTCAGCATACTTAGAAATTCTGAAATTGGGTACTGAAAATCGACTCTCTGTAATCTGTGACGGACCTGCAGGACGTGCCGTCACATCCACGACGAGCCGTCGTAAGCTCCCGTTGCAAAACACTTCAACTCTTGAGAAATTGGTACGGGAAACGAGTCTCTGACCGTCAGGACGGAGGTGCAGGACGGACCGTCACAGGTGTGACGGGCCGTCACAGTCCACTTGGATTTTTGGAGGTTGCGACGACCTGCGTGACGGACCGTCGCAGGCATGACGGGCCGTCACAGGTTGCGCAA
>NC_028645.1:33754023-33835555 GCF_001406875.1 Solanum pennellii | reverse complement strand
GTTCTTGTGATGATGACTTCCAGATTTTGGGGAATTAATAGATGTTGATTTGTTTTATTTAATGAGTTTAAGTCTTCCGCATTATTTTCTGTTGATACATGTTAAAATGATAAGGGTTAGATTAGTTGGTTCGCTCACATAGGAGGGAAATTGTGGGTGCCAGTCGCGGCCCCGGTTTTGGGTCGTGACAGGAGTCTCAAAGAGACGGAATATTTATCATATTAATCAGATGGACTTTGGATGACCGACAGGCATGGCCGACATGATTGGCTAAAGCTTTATCAACAGTGACCGATAAAGCAAAAGGTCCCTAAAGTCAAAGATGCTTTTCAAAAAATAACAACTGACAGCTGCAAAGTAAAAGACAGCTGTAAAAGCTAATGCTTTCCCAAAAGCAAAGATAAGGAATGGATAAAGCAATCTTCTGCAACCAATCGAAAGAAGGTCTTTGAGATTCCTTTTATATTTTCAAGTCTATATAAGACTTTGTCTTTTCCCATTGAAGGCATCAGAAAATTTACGAACACTAAATTTTTCTTGAATGGTCTCTCTCTCTGTAAACATTATGTAATATATGGAATAAAGTTTTCTTATTTTGTAAGTTCTTTTGTTCTTCATTTATTTTCAACACTTTCGATCATATAAATCTCTCTGTAAACATTATGCAATATATGGAATAAAGTTTTCTAATTTTGTAAGTTCTTTTGTTCTTCATTTATTTTCCGCACTTTCAACACTATAAATGGTATCAGAGCCATGTTAATGGCGTTAGTTGTTAGCATGAGTAGCTAAATCCCTAGGCTGTCTAAGCTGTTAGAAATCATGTGATTATTAAGATAATAAATTAATCTTAACTTAGTAATTATCCAGCTTATGTTCTAGTATCTTTGATTGTAGTAATCTTAAAAGTTTATAGCTCTTTTATTATCCTGCATAATATTTTAGTTAACTTCAATTAAAGCAAGTTAAAGGCCATGGTTTCCTTATTATCATGTTGAGGTTTTGTCTCTGCATAAGTCTGAGTGTGCCGATTAATCTCCGGCTTAAGGACTTGGTTAGCCTGAAACTAGATCATTGTAAGTCCAGTAAGACCCATGGGGGCAGGCGGCCGATCTTTTGGTGATCCGTCCTACAATATGACTTGCTAAAGACTTGTAATATCCAACATGCGTGATATAAGTTGAGTAACGTCCAAGGCTAATTTAATGTTAAATCATTGTTAACCTTTATATTATCTAGATAATCACTGCTTTAATTTCTTTAGATTTACAATAATCATAGTTAAATTTTCATAAGTTTGATAAACTTTGTTAAAATTATTCTTATTACTTAATTTATCCTTGACATTCTTTAATGCCTAAAGACAATGTTTGTTCTCATGAATAGCAACAATATTGTTAACTTTGTTAATTGTTCTATATCTAAAGAAGATATGCGTTTACAAAATTGGTCCATTCCTAAAGAACCGATTAATAAGATTTACCAAATAGGTAATTTTAGTTTGTTTAAAAGTTTTAATATAAAAACTTGTGAATCGACCGCTGCTTATTAACTCTTTAGAGACTATTAAATTGTTAATTGCTGCTGACTTAGACAGATATCGGAAAGAATATAAATTTCTTCATATTGGTCTTGTACAAGTAGCAGTCAAACCTCTTTTCCATAAAGGCTTAAATATTCCTATTTGTTTAATGCTTTGAGATGCTAGACTTCTCAATATTGATGATTCGTTGTTAGGAATCTTAGAAAGTAATCTAGCTCAGGGGCCAGTTTACTTCAATTGTTATCCTAATTTCTCTATAGAGATAGAAGACCCTAATATTCTTGATACCTTGAAACTCAATGTCAAAACCAAGAATATGAATAGAAAATTAGGAACCAGAGGTTTAGCAGTAATATATCGGGTATATTACAAGCTAATGAAAACCACTATTGCCCCAACGGCAATTAACTCTAGTCCCAAAGGTGTTACTATGCTTATGGAATCTAACCAAGAGCATAGCACTACTTTTGTGCCCAGAATGTCAAAGTGGAATGAGATTCTTTCCGATGAATGTTGGAAATTTGAATCTATCAGCGAACCTCATCCGGTTCAGCCTTCTAGGTCTTCCCT
The DNA here is from genome assembly GCF_001406875.1 of Solanum pennellii. Lineage (NCBI taxonomy): Eukaryota > Viridiplantae > Streptophyta > Magnoliopsida > Solanales > Solanaceae > Solanum > Solanum pennellii. The sequence goes on along the minus strand of NC_028645.1, from coordinate 33,833,442 downwards.
AGAAGTATTCTTCAATTTGCAGATGGATCTGTTAACGTTAAGTTTCGTAGATCCAATTCTTTCGACCAAGAGTCTTCCAGAAAAGAATGTCTATGGATAGACCATCTACTTCAAAGACCCGGGAGGGAGAAGAAGAGTTGTATGAAACCACTGAGGTTTCAGAACAACAGGGTAAATTCCGCGGGGTAGATTTCACCCAAACCATCCCCAAGGTTTATTATGATTCTTCTTTTGCAGTAAGTCCTACTCCTAGCGAAATGAAAGCAAGTATGTTCGTTAGTCCAAGGAGACGGATCCTTCTTTAACCTGTCAACGAGTGTTTTACAGATTTGTCTTACTTTAGGGATAAAGTCAGTAATATAATTAAGGCTTCCTAAGAACCTTTGAAGTTGAGTTTAATCAAGAATAATATTAGGGAATTTTTCAGAAAACTCAATGGCCCTTTAAATAGGTTTATAGGTACCTTAATACAAATCATGACCTAAAAATATGACTTGAGTTTGAAATAATTTTATTTTCTTAGCAATAATGACTAATGCATTGTGCTTAATTATTTTGAAGAAAACATTAAGATGTATGAAATGAGAATCAATGAACTTGGAGAAAATTAATACGTCATCATTATATACAATTGATTTATTGCTGATGTGATTAAAAATGGAATTCATTATATTTTGAAATTCAGAAGGGGCATTCTTAAGCCTAAAAGGCATGACGTTCCATTCAAATTGTCCAAACGGTACATTGAAACCAGTTTTATATTTATCCTTATCGAAAATTTGAATTTGCCAAAAACCCGATTTTAAATCAAATTTGCTATAAACAGTGGCCTTGAAAGTTCTTTTTAAAAGATCTCTTTTATTTGGAATTGGAAAGCGAATCCATGTCAAGTCTGCGTTTAAAGGCTTGTAATTTATAACAAGTCTTGGAGAACCTCGTTCTTGCTCAGCTGCATTGTTAACACAAAATTCTGAACAACTCCAAGGAGATTTAGAAGGTCTAATAATTTTATTAGCCAAAAGAGAGTTAATTTCCTTTTTACAGACTTCCATCAGTTCATGGTTCATCTGAATAGGCCTAGCTTTCGTCGAAATGGCCTTTCCATCAAAACCATCAATATATGGTAAATCTATAATGTGGGTCTTTCTGGCCCAAAAAGCATTTGGAAACTCATAGCAAATTTCTCTCTCAAACGCTTTTTGAAGATTAGCAATTTTAGCCATCATTCCCGGGGTTTTTAAAATTTGCTCTATTTTTTAACTTTGATATCTTCTTTAAGAAAACAAATCTGGTTTATTTTGAAAGCAGTTTGTTTGTGTAAAAATTTACTTTCTTCAAGAGAAAGTATTTTTATAAAGGGAAATGAAATTTCTTTTCCCAAAATTTTTGTTTTGATAGATTCAAAGTCTGAAATATAAGGTTTTATCTGAGTGATAAAAGGAATTCCTAAAATGAGTTCTTTGTTAATATTTTTAGTAATAACGAAGTTATTAGAAAGACAAATACCATTATTGCAAATATGGGCATTGGATAATTTATAAGGATACGCTCACCAGTTGCGCTTTATAGCTTGGTGGTTCCCTTTTGAAGATACTTAATAGGGATTAAACCTTCAACAATGCAATTTCTATCTGCGCCACTGTCTAACAAAGCAATTTTGTTAAGAACATAATTATTATTAATGACTAATTTAATAAGGATGTGAGAACTTTGAGGTCTAATCTTTGTAATCATGTTTACACCGACCTCAGTTTTATCTCCGGGGAATGAAGATTCTTTGGAACCATTTTCTTCATTGTACGAATGAGTCGGTTCTTTTCTTTTACATGTCCTTTCTGCATCTCTACGGATTTCTGTAGTTAGGGCATAAATTTTGATTTTATGAATTCTAGATTTGACCTCTCTTATTTCTTGTTTAAGAAGATTCACTTCTGAGCGAAGCTCATCTATAGAAGGTTCTTCCTTCTTATTGTCAAATCTATTCATAATCTGTTTCATATTGAAAGGAATTACACTTGTAGTAACCTCCTTTTCTTTTCGGTTACTAACTTGTTTTTGAAGTTCCAATAAATAACTTCTTCGAGCATCATCATCTTTGATATGCTCAATTGTTGCAAATAAGATTTCAGCTGAATCTTCAGAGATAACCCTTATAGATTGATTGTCGCATAGGCAAAAGGCTCCTTGAAAGTTGCATTCAAAGATACTGTCATCTGTGTTTTGAGCTACATTAAGAAACTCTTTGTCTTCAGTTTCACTATCAGAAGAGGATTCAGATTCTGATTTTTCTTCGTCTAAGATAGAGAGAAAATACTTCTTAGTTTCTTCGTCTACTTCAAGAAGGTTGATCTTCTTCTTTTTTTCTTTTGTTTTTGGCACAATCAGGAGACTTATGTCCTTCTTTGCCACAAGTCCAACACTTATCTTTTTGAGAAGTTTGTTTACTTCTATTTTTTTAAGTGGTTGTTCCTTCTAGAGGATTTTTAATGATCTGTCGATTTTCCAGATCGCTCTTTCTTAGAAACCTTTCTTGCCGAAGGTGATTTAAGAATTGGAAATCCAAGGCCTTGACAGAAGCTGCCAAGCTCGGAAATCGAAAACTTTTGATCTTTCTTAAGTTGTTCTTTTAGATTAAGAACAGTGCAAAGCTCCATGGCTACAAAGTTAATTAAACTGGTAAGATCACCATAAGAGAGTTGTGAGTAAGTGATCTTACCTTCACATCAATCTCTTATCTTCGACCATACTTTTTCGGCAAAGTGGGGAGGCAATCCACTAAGGAAACGTTCTTTCCAATAGTCGTTGTTGCAATCTTCCCTTATCATCACTTTTGTTATAAACATATCTTTATACCACCTGAAATCAGTTAATTTCTTGCAGTAAAGATTGTTTAGAAACTTCTATCTTGGAAAAGACGTGGTTCTCCACGAAGTGTTTAGCAATACTATAGATAAGAGTAGCCGTAGCATCTTCTACTGCTTCTATGGATGTATGTAGAGGTTTTTCCTCCTTCAGTTTTGACAACTGATTTGTTTGCTACTGCATCAAGAATGTCAGCTCTATTTTGATCTGTGAGATAATTGTCCCACCAATTTCTAAAAGTTCCTGTGAAACCTGCTACTAACCTGTTAGGGAACAGCCAAATAATCTTTCTGAATCTCAAGAGTTGATGTTAGATATGCTCTTAACACCAAGAAATCAGACATTAGAGAAGGCACGATAAGATCAGAAGAAGGGAATTTTCTTTCGCATCATGCAGTCTCTAATTCAGGATAGTGGTGCACTTCACTACCATGACTTAGAAACTACTCAATGTGGTAGATGTGAATTTATTATCCTCGGAATTTAATCTAAGGCCTTGATACCAACTTTGTCAGGACCGAAGTCTAGACCCCAGACGAGACTGGCGTCATTGACCTCTCAGAGGTCGCAGACAAGCCTATATACGTCATCGTTACTTCATTTAGGTTAATTTTAGTTTAAAGTTTGAGCTTTTTGTTACTTAACATCATATAAGACATTCTACTTAAACTCATAAACGTTCACAATCAACCATCTAATATTAAGATCATCAAATGAAATAGTTCCATACTACATTAAGTGTATACTTGCCAAAATGGCACCAATACAATTTCTGAAATAAGATGAGAAAGAAAGGCTAGTGGAACATACGCCAGTAACTCAAAACTATATCTAAGCTAGAATATAATGGGCAAGTGTCTTCGCAAGCATGAGGGCCTACCAAGTCCAGGTGAATGCTCCACGTCCAGATAGCTGCAACGTCATATCGTAAGCTCTAGCGTCCGCCTGTGCCTGCACCTAAAAGAATAGAGTTGTATGTGATTAGTACACACTTAAGTATGGGTATATGCAAGCACACACCAAGGACATGCATGATTAAGTCTCTCCTAACGATATGAATTATGGAAAGTCAAATAAGTGGACTTGCCAAATTTGGATTAGGAAAGTCACTGGACTTGCCAAATTTGTATTAGGGAAGTCAGTGGACTTCACAAATTTGGATTAGGAAAGTCATGCCATGAGATTAACATGCATCATCATACTTATCATTTTACAAGCAACACTTAACATATTGCACATATCATATCACGTAGTTCATATCATTCTTTCATATGCCATGAGACCTTGGAATCATGGACATGAAATTAGGACATCCCAAAATGAGGGCTCAACATATGGGACCTCAACTAGGGAGCCTTCTTTAACAAACACAGAGTCTGCTCCATTAATTCATACGTACTTCATTTTCATGCTTTTAATATACTAGTGCAGCAACCAGTCATACCTAGCATGTTGTTTAAGAATCTCATAGGGTTCTAACACCTCTTGATTATCCTATCCTAACACCTTTGGAATCGTTCATTTCATTATGTGCATTCGTTGAGGCTGGCCTAATTATTTCTTTGGGAACTTTAACCTTAACTAACATAGATCATGTGAGCATCATCAAATCCAGTGTGTAATCCCCACACCAAAAAGAGGTGGAATCACTGGCCAAAGTGAACCAAAATATGCTAGCATATATATGGAATTGAACACTGCTAGATCCCAATATAGGCAGTATAGGTTCAAAAACTAGGAGATATAAGGAGACCCATAACCAACATGTTGTACAGTCTCATCTCATGAGAGTTACGTGAACCTCCGCCCTTCTTGAAGGAAGGCATCACCGCTCATAGCTAGCCTATTGGTGCTCAGTATAAAGTTCCATTACATTCAACTCATACATCATGGAAGCTGGCTTCTAGCATGAGGACATCATAGCTCATTAGATGATTTCTCCTCTCATCATTAGTATTAAGTATGCATTAACTTCAATATTTCATTAGAGTGTTAAAAAAAGACTGGTCTCTTCATTAGCTTTACATTCTCATAGGTGAGTATGTTTTGGTAACATTTACTTAGGCTCATTTGAGATTGCTCTGATCAATCACATTAGCCTCTTATCATATTTTCACCTCATTCAGTAACTCTAACACATTTGCTTTTCATAATTACTCACCCCTTCACGTGAATGTTCATTTCATCATATGCCAATGCACTTGGCCACTTAGTGTGTTTCACACTTTTACATAACCCTTCTAGGGTTACAACATTTTATCACATACATCTTAGGCTCACTTACTTTTAAACGTATGCTAGACTTATGAGTCCATACATACAAGCCACGAGGCTTCATTCATAGTTTGTCTAAGTGATTCACGTTTATCCAGTATTATGTGGTACAAGACTTATGCATCTTTTAGATATGCCAAGATATTGATTTCGACCATTAGAGGCAGCATTTATTATATATTTGGTTACGTATGACTTATGTGTTAATATGGAATTGGGCAAGGGAACCCGAGTTCGAATCCCTTGAACAACACTTAATCTTATTTTAAACTTGATAATTGTATTTTTAAGATTTGGGAGACCCTAGTTCGATTGCCATCAACCCCATAATATTTCTTTCTTGTTCTCCTCTCCTTTTTCGTTTTAAGACAAGGAGGCTGTGGGTTCAATCCCCCACAAGCTCATTATTTTTCTTATAATTTATCTATTAAATTTCTCACCAATCCAAGAGGTTGTGGGTTCAATCCCCACTCTCCACATTTATTTTCTCCTTTATTTTTCTCCTAACTCTCTTATCCATTCAAGAGGTTATGGGTTCGATCCCCACTCACCACACATCTACTTTTCATTTAATTTATCTTATAAATTTTTTATGTAACTATTATTTGGTGAGGTGATGGGTTCAATCCCCAATGACCTCACATTTAGACATTTTTTTAAAAACATAGATAATTTTCCTCATCCTTGGCCGAGACTCCAAATTTCCAGCAAGCTATCTTTTGTTGATTTTTTTTTTTGTAGATTTCATGTAATGATATCTTGGGTTCAATCCTTAGTGATCTCACTTATAATACATTCATTTTCATTGCATTTTGTACCACTTTGTTTGGCCGAACCCAACCTACCAAAATGCTGGAAATTTGTTCACTATTTTCAGCTTCTTTTTATCATCATTCATACGTTAATTCTTAAGGAATTTCTTGGATCATTTGGTGCATCTTTAATTGTAATATTTTTATGATTATATTCAGACAAGAATTACCATTAAATTCAGCAACATTGCACCACTTTTACACCTCATGATTTACACAAATATTCACACACAAAATTCAACCATAAAAACATATCATTTTTAAGTCTTAAAACCGAAAATCATGTCACTGCGCACACATACGTTTTTCACGAAATTTCGGCAGACATACTTCATCGTTCATACAATTCCGAACACATAATCATGAACACATTATCACGAAATTCACACTTCATACCTAATCTACCAGAAAACATACCGACCTAAGATCAGTGATAGGAGCTAGTGACAGGGAACATGTAATGGGGAACAATCCTAGTTTCGGAATAGAATTATCTGTGTTTAAAGGGTCTCTTGGGAAAGGGACCAAGAGTAAGAAAAACCATACCTGATTTTCAAGTTGTTCAACACTTGAACTTTCTGCCCAAAACTTCTCCAAATTCACGTCCAATGCTGAAACTCACACCTTACCCGACTAGCGTAGTACATTTTGCTTAACGTTTTTGGATTGCTTTCTTGTTTGTGTTTTGCATGCAAGTTCTTCAAGTGTGAAGAACTTTTATTTTCTGATTTTTTTCTCACATTTGGCAGCCATAAAGAAAGTGTGAAATGAGAGAGAGGTAGACGTGAATGAAAGAAAGATAAACGTGAAAGAGGTGAGCGACTTAGAATTAGGTGAAGTAGTTTAGACTTAGTCAACTAGGACTCTTTCAATCTTTGAAAATATGATTTAATTAGTTTAGTGAAATGACCATAATGCCCTTACAAAGTCAGATTATAAACCTCAATTTAATCCAATTAAATGTTACTTCCATCGAGGTTCGAACCTGTGATGTCCCCATCGCGAAACGGTTCCTTTCGGGTCGACCCGAACCGCCCCATTAATTAATTAATTAATAATAATTATCTGATTTTCCTTTTTCTTAAATAAGCATTTGAATATTAATTAATTAAATTAATTCACCAACATAAATAATCAAGTTAAATCATGGCTCCCACCTAAGTTTGAACTCGGGTGGTGCATGATTTTGCTCAATGGGCAATTTCGGCCGTTTCTACCCAAAATGCCCCTCCACCTTATTAATTAAAAAATTAATTACATATTTAGGGTAATTACGCTACTATCCTTAGCCTGGAAAAAGACCATTTTACCCCTAGACCCTCCAAACTTAAGATTTCCCCTTTATAAGTCCGGTAAAGACGCATCCGAGTAAATCTTCATATTCGGATGCCCTACATAACTGGAACCAACCTTTTCTATCTCAACTAACTCCCCAAGTTAGTTGGCTTGGTTTTGCAAGGGTTCAGAGGTCTGGTTCTACGCGCATCAATCCTTGTGAAGCCGGTCTAATCGTCGACATTCTATACACATTAAACATTACTTAGCATATCTATTTTTAGGGTTGTTACATTATATCCCCCCTTAGGAACATTCGTCCCCGAATGACACTTCTTATAATCTATCACAACGCCAGTCATATCATAAAATAGGTATTATACAAAGTCAATAATAACAACCAGCAATGGAGGATTTAAGGAACTTAGACTTAAGAGTAGAGAATCTAACCTTAAGAGCTGAAGAGATGAGGGTAGCAAGATCTTTATCGTCCTCGGCCTCCCACGTAGCACCTTCAACAAGATGGTTCCTCCACAATACCTTCGGTGTGTCAACCTCCTTGTTTCTCAGCCGCTTTAACTGCCGATCTAAAATCTCAACTAGAACCTCCTCATAGGACAGGTCTTCATCAACTCCCAAACCATCAACAGGCTGAATCGATGTTGGATCACCAAGGCACTTCTTTATCATAGAGACATGAAAAACTAGGTGAACAGAAACTAGCTCCGCAGGCAACGCCAACTGATAGGCCACCTCACCCACATGCTGTAGGATCTCATATGGCCCAAAATACCTCGGACTCAACTTCCCCTTCCTGCCAAACCTCATCACCCCCTTCATAGGTAAATAGACTTGGTCACCAACATCAAACTCTAAGGGCCGTTTTCTGTTGTCTGCATAGGACTTCTGCCGATTGTACGAAGTAGCCAACCTGTCCCTAATCACCCTGACCTTCTCTAAGGCCTCATGAATGATCTCTGGACCCAAAATGGATGAATCTCCAACCTCAAACCACCCAACTAAAGACCTACACCTTCAACTATACAGTGCCTCAAACGGAGCCATCCTAATGCTGGAGTGATAGTTGTTATTATACGAGAACTCTATCAAAGGAAGATGGTCATCCCAACTACCTCTGAAGTCAATCACACATGCTCTCAAAATGTCCTTCAATGTGTGAATGGTGCACTCTGCCTGCCCATTAGTCTGAGGATGAAAGGCAGTACTAAGCTTTACCTATGTGCCTAAGCTCTTATGGAAGGATCTCCAGAAATGTGAAGTGAAGTGAGCTCCTCTGTCTGAAATGATAGACAAAGGAATCCCCTGCCATCTCACAATCTCATCAATGTAGAGCCTCGCATATTCCTCGGCTCTGTAAGTAGACTTCAAAGAGATAAAGTGGGCAGACTTAGTCATCCTGTCCACAATAACCCATATGGAGTCATGCTGTCTTCTAGTCTTCGAAAGACCAACCACAAAGTCCATATTAATGGCCTCCTACTTCCACATCGGAACCTTGATAATCTAAGTAAGACCGCCAGGCTTAAGATGTTCTGCCTTAACCTGCTGACAATTAGGATACAAGGCCACATATTCAGTAATGTCCTTCTTCATGCCATTCCACCAATAGATTTGCTTAAGATCATAATACATCTTGGTGGACCCTGGATGTATGGAATATCTGGAACCATGGGCCTCTTAAACAATATTGGTTTGGAAATCATCCACATATGGTACACACAGCCTTTCCTGGTACCTAAGTATGTGGTCACCTCCCAAAGAAAAAGACTCATTCATCTTAACCAACACTGAGTCCTTCAGCTCCATCAACACAGGATCAAGTTGCTGACCCTTCTTGACTTAAACTACTAAGGATGATTCAGAACTAGGGTGAACTGAAACACCCCTACTAGTAGAGTAAACTAACTGCACACCCAGTCTGGCCAGTCTGTGTATATCTTTCACCAACTCCTTCTTCTCATCCTCAACATGGGTTGTACTTGCCATGCTCATCCTTCTCAAAGCACCATCTACTATATTAGCCTTACCTGGATAGTGGTGGACATTCATGTCATAGTCCTTCAACAGCTCCAAGCACCTCCTCTAACGTAGATTCAACTCCCTCTATGTGAACACGTACTGGATACTTTTGTGGTATGTGAACAGATCCACATGCACTCCATACAAGTAGTGCCTCCACAGTTTCAGTGCTAACACCGCAGCTGCCAACTCGAGGTCATGAGTGGGATAATTCTTTTTTTGAACCTTGATCTGTCTGGATGCATAAGCTATCACCTTACCACCCTGCATAATAACACAACCCAAACCAACCCTAGTGCATCACAATAAATAGTGTAATTCTCATCTAACTAAGGCAAAGTAAGCACCGGGGCTGAAGTGAGTCCGTACTTGAGCTACTAGAAACTCTTCTCACAAGTCTCCACCCACTCAAACTTGACATTCTTCTTCATCAAAGATGTGAGTGGGGAAGCAATGGAAGAAAAACCCTCCACAAACCTGCGATAATAACTAGCCAATCCCAAGAAGCTATGAATATCTGTGGGAGTAAGATGTTTCGGGCAGTTCTTAATAGCCTCAGTCTTCCTGGGGTCTACCATTACACCTTTGTCGGACACAACATGACCCAGGAAGGTCACTGATATAAGCCAGAATTCACACTTGCTGAATTTGGCATACAACTGATGTTGTCTATGTACCAGCATGGTTAGTCTCAAATGTTGTTCATGCTCTTCCTTGGTCTTAGAGTAGATGAGAATGTTATCAATGAATACTATGATGAAAGGGTCAAGGTATTCATGGAAGACTCTGTTCATGAGATCCATAAGTGCAGCAGGTGCATTAGTGAGACTAAATGACATAACTAGAAACTTGCAATGACCATAATGGGTACGAAAGGCTGTCTTTGGAATATCTTCATCCCTAACCCTAAGCTGATGGTACCATGAACGAAGATCAATCTTCAAGAAGAAACTACACCCTTGGAGTTGGTCGAACAAGTCATCTATGCTGGGATGTGGATACTTATTCTTGATAGTGACTTTGTTGAGCTGCCGATAATTGATACACCTTATAAGGTTTCCATCTTTCTTTTCACAAACAACACTGTATCTCTTAACTCTAGGCTCGAAATCCCTATCATAGCGACCCTTAAATGAACTTGACTCCCATTGGTGGGAGAGTCCCTTTATCAACCTGGGCTTATCTCTAATTTCAGTTCTACTCTTCCTTGAAAAATTCTCCTCAGCTTGCCTTGACCTGTTCCCTGCCCTAGTGTGCTTCCTCTTCTTGCCTTTTTTTTCCACTTGATGGACATGTACCAAAAGCCTGGAAAGGTCCATGCTATCATGCAACATATCTGCCCTACACTCCTTCTCAAGATCCTCAGCAATCTTAGATCAAGTGTAAACGGGAGGATTCATCCTCGTGAAATCCCTTAACCTTCTAGCCATGGTGCTGGAAGGTGGGTTCTCCCTTGGAACACACTGTTGCTCCGCTTGGGCTGTCATAGCTTGAGCTTGTAAAGTGATGGCTTGGGCCATCTCAACCAAGGCTGCCCTCACTTCTCCATCGGTCAACGCAGTTGGGTTAACAGGCTTCTCCATTCCAACAGCTGGAGCCTGGGGAGGAACTTAATTTACCCCAGTAGCTACTCCTCCAATCTCTCCGCCTGCGTTTCTCCTCGTATTCATCTTTATAAATCTCAAGAGTTGATGTTAGATACTCTCTTAAATCCAAGAAATCATACATTAGAGAAGGCATGATAAGATCAGAAGAAGGGAATCTTCCTACGCATCTTGTAGTCTCTAATTCAGGATAGTGGTGCACTTCACTACCATGACATAGAAACTACTCAATGTGGTTGATGTGAACTTATTATCCTCGAAATTTAACCTAGAGCTCTGATACATCCTTTTACTGGAGTCTAGACCCCAGGCGAGACCGGCGTCATTGACCTCTCAGAGGTCGCAGACAAGCCTACGTACGTCATCGTTACTTCATCTAGGTTAGTTTTAGCGGACAATATAAACTTTTTTTTACTTAAAATTCATATAAGACATTATACTTAAACTCATAAGCGTTCACTATCGACCATATAATATTAAGATCATCAAATGAAAGAAATAGTTCCATACTACATTAAGTGTATACTTCCCAAAATGGCACTAATACAATGTCTGAAAAAAGATGAAAAAGAAACACTAGAGGAACATAATCCACTTACTCAAACCTATATCTAAGCTAGAATATAATGTTCAAGCGTCCTCAAAAGCATGAGTGCCTACAAAGTCCGGATGAATGCTCTACGTCCGGAAGATGCAGCGTCGTATCGTAAGCTCTAGCGTCCGCCTGTGCCTGCACCTAAAAGTATAGAGTTGTATGGGATTATTACACACTTGTACTAAGTATGGCTATATGCAAGCACACACCAAGTACATCCATGATTAAGAAGAGTTCTCTCCTAACGATATGAATTATGGAAAGTCAAATCAGTGGACTTGCCAAATTTAGATTAGGAAAGTCAGTGTACTTGCCAAATTTGCATTAGGGAAGTTAGTGGACTTGTAAAATTTGTATTAGGGAAGTAAGTGGACTTGCCAAATATGGATTAGAAAAGTCATACCATGAGAGTAACATGCATCATCATACTTATCATTTTACAAGCAGCACATAACATATTGCACATATCATATCACGTAGTTCATATCATTCTTTCATATGCCATGAGACCTTGGAATCTTGGACTTGACATTAGGACTTCCTAATTGAGGGCTCAACATATGAGACCTCAACTAGGGGGCCTTCTTTAACAAACATAGAGTCTGCTTCATTCATTCATACGTACTTCATTTTAATTCTTTCATATACTAGTGCAGCCACCAGTCATACCTAGGATGTAGTTTAAGACTCTCATTGGGTTCGATGTGCAATGAACAAGAATAACCTAGTGTTATTACTTAAGTCTAGCTCACCTCTTGATTATCCTATCCTAACACCTTTGGTATCGTTCATTTCATTATGTGCATTCGTTGAGGCTCGCCTCATTCTTTATTTGGGAACTTTAACCTTAACCAACATAGATCATGTGAGCATCATGAAATCCAGTGTGTAATCCCCACATCGAAAAGAGGTGGAATCACCGGCCTAAGCGAACCAAAACATGCAAGCGTATATAGGGAATTGAACCCTATTATATCCCTATATTGGCCGTATAGGTTCAAAGACTAGGAGATATAAGGAGACCTATACCTGGAATGCCGGACTCTCTCATCTCATGAGTGTAACGTGAACCTCCGTCCTTCCCGAAGGAAGGCATCACTGATCATAGCTAGCCTAACGGTGCTCAGTATAAAGTTCCATTACATTCAACTCATACATCATGGAAGCTGGCTTCTTGCAAAAGGAAATCATAGCTCATTAGATGATTTCTTATCTCAACATTAGTATTAAGTATGCATTAACTTCAATACTTTTATTAGAGTGTTCATAGAGATCGATCTCTTCATTAGCTTTACACTCTCATAGGTGAGTATGTTTTGGCAACATTTACTTAGGCTCATTTGAGATTACTCTCATCTTTCACATTAGCCTCTTATCATATTGTCACCTCATTCATTAACTCTAACACATTTGCTTTTCATAATTACTCACCCCTTTACGTGGATGTTCATTCAACATATGCCAATGCACTTGGCCGTTTAGTATGTTTCACACTCTTACCTAACCCTTCTAGGGTTACATCATTTTATCACATACATCTTAGGCTCACTTAGTTTTAAACGTATGCTAGACATATGAGTCCACACATACAAGCCATGAATGAGGCTTCATTCATAGTTTGTCTAAGTGATTCATGTTTACCCAATATTATGTGGTACAAGACTTATGCATCTTGTAGATATGCCAAGATATTGATTTCGACGTTTAGAGGCAGCATTCATTAAATATTTATTAACGTATGACTTATGTGTCAATACGGAATTGGTCAAGGGAACCCGATTTCGAATCCCTTGAACAACACTTAATCTTATTTTAAACTTGATAATTGCATTTTCAGATTTGGGAGACCCTAGTTCGATTCCCATCAACCCCATAATATTTCTTTCTTGTTCTCCTCTTCTCTTTCGTTTTAAGACAAGGAAGTTGTGGGTTCAATCCCCCACAAGATCATTATTTTTCTTTTAATTTATCTCTTAACTTTCTCACCTATCCAAGAGGTTGTGGGTTCAATCCCCACTCTCAACATTTATTTTCAACTTTATTTTTCTCCTATCTCTCTCATCCATTCAAGAGGTTATGGGTTCAATCCCCACTCACCACATCTATTTTTCCTTTCACTCTTCTCATGATATTTTTATGTAATTTTCATTTGGTGAGGTCATGGGTTCAATCCCCAATGACCTCACATTTAAATTGTTTTTTAAAAAACATAGCTAATTTTCCTCATCCTTGGCCGAGACTCCAAATTTCCGGCAAGCTTGAAATTGGGTCTCTTCCAATCCATTTTCCTCTAAATCTTTTGTTGATTTTTTTGTAGCTTTCATGTAACCATGTCTTGGGTTCAATCCTTAGTGATCTCACTTATTTTACATTCATTTTTCATTGCATATTGTACTACTTTGCTTGGCCGAACCCAACCTACCAAATGCTGGAAATTTGTTCACTATTTTCAGCTTTTTTTTATCATCATTCATACGTTAATTCTTAAGGCATTTCGTGGATCATTTGGTGCATCTTTAAGCGTGATCTATTTATGATTATATTCAGACAAGAATTACCATTAAATACAGCAACATTACACAACTTTTACACCTCATGATTTACACAAACATTCGAACATAAATTTCAACCATAAAAACATATAATTTTAAGGCTTAAAACCGAAAAACATGTCACGACATACACATACATTATTCACGAAATTTTGTTAGACATACTTCATCTTTCATACAATTCCGAACACATAATCATGAACACATTATCACAAAAATCACACTTCATACCTAATCTACCAGCAAACATACCAACCTAAGATCAGTGACAGGAGTTAGTGACAGGGAACATGTAATGGGGAACAATCCTAGTTTTGGAATACAATTATCTGTGTCTAAGGGCCTCTTGGGAAAGGGACCAAGAGTAAGAAAACCCATATATGATTTTAACGTTGTTCAACACTTGAACTTGCTGCCCAAAACTTCTCCAAATTCACATCCAATCCCAAAACTCACACCTTACCCGACTAGCGTATTACGTTTTGCTTAATGTTTTCGGATTGCTTTCTCATTTGTGTTTTGCGTGCAAGTTCTTCAAGTGTGAAGAACTTTTGTTTTCTGATTTTTTTCTCACGTTTGGCAGCCAGAAAGGAAGTGTGAAATGAGAGAGAAGTAGACGTGAAGGAGAGAGAGATAAACGTGAAGGAGGTGAGTGGCTTAGGATAAGGTGAAGTAGTTTAGACTTAGTCAACTAGGCCTCCTTCAAACTTTGAAAATATGATTTTATTTGTTTAGTGAAATGACCATAATGCCCTAACAAAATCAGATTATAAACCTCAATATAATCCACTTCAAAGTTGCTTCCGTCGAGGTTCGAACCCATGAGGTCCCCATCGCAAAACGGGTCCCTCCGGGTCGACCCGGCCCAAACCGCCCCATTAATGAATTAATTAATGATAATAATCAGATTTTCCTTTTTATTAAATCAGCATTTAAATATTAATTAATTAAATTAATTCACCAATATAAATAATTAAGTTAAATCATTGCTCCCACCTAGGTTCGAACCCGGGTGGAGCATGATTTTGTTCAATGGGAAATTTCGGCCCTTTCTACCCAAAATGCCCTCCACCTTATTAATAAAATAATTAATTACATATTTAGGGTAATTACGATATTACCCTTAGCCTGGAAAAAGATCATTTTACCCCTAGACCCTCCAAACTTAAGATTTCCCCTTTTTAACTTTGCTAAAGACTAATAAGAGTAAATCTTCATATTCGGGAAACCTACATGGATGGACCCAACATTTACTAGCTCAACTAACTCCCCAAGTTAGTTTGCTTGGCTATCACAAGGATTTAGAGGTCTGGTTCTACGCGCATCAATCCGTGTGAACCCGGTCTAATCGTAGGCATTCTAGACACAGTAAGCATTACTACGCATATCCATTTTTAGGGTTGTTAAATTGATGAGAATACTTCCTTATGAAAAGGTTCCTGTTGAAATTTTAGATAATAAAGTGAAGCGAATGAAGAAAAGGGAGGTTCTAACCATGAAGGTGTTATGGTGGAACACACTATTTATGGGGCAAGAGGGGAGGTCGAGGCCGATATGAGATCCTGTTACCCTCATTTGTTCAGTTCTTAAGGTTAGATATTCTCTTCCTAACTATGGTTTATGTTTAAGAAAAATATATGTTTAAGTGCTTTTAGTCGATTAGGTGTGGTAGGCCACTAATCGTATGTATTATAATAGCACCATGTGAGTTAAAACGAAGTTATGTTTGCATTTAATGTTCTGTTTGGTGTAGCATAGATATGTTTCTTCTCTGTTGCGTGGTTTGTAAGGTGCATTAAGTTAAGTGTGATTGCCAAGGAAATTCCTCAATCTCAAATATGAAGCTTAAGATAAGCTTGAATGATATGCATCATCCAAATAAGTGTGAATCGGATATTAACAAAAGAGAAGCCTTTAAGTATGATAAAGTAACTATATAAAGTCACCCTCTTTGTTTAAATGATGTGTAAGTGTCATTTGGGGATGACTCTTTTTAAGAGGGGATAATGTAGCATTCCGTAAAATCATAGGTCTAATGAGGAGCCCAGTATGCCCTTAGGATAGCCTATTAGGGGTACATAGGCCCCCTAATGCCCAATATTGAGAAATATTGGACATAGTATAGAAAAATTGGCTAATGGATATTAGCCCATTTTCTATTTATGAATAAGAAATATACTTTTTGGGTTGCCATACCCAATCAAAGATTCATTGACCAAGAAGTGTACGTACAATGAAGATCCTAAGCTAAAAACACGGTGCATCTTTTATGAATAAGGTATGAGGCATCCAAGTGTCAAGCCTAGTACCATAGCACATAGCACATGATCATTTAAAATGATTGTGTATATTAAGTAGTGCCCAAGGACATGGTGAGGGTCTTTGGGACAATAAGTAAATATTCCAAATAGGACATCAATAATAGTTATTCAGGAAAGTACAACCAACCCATGTGCAAGCATATGTACAAGACATGTGAAGAAGCGGCCAAAGGAGGGGACCACCCTAACCGAATTCGGTTAGGGTAGTTAGGGGGAAAAACATGCACAAGGGACCACTCCATGTGTGGCCTAACTTACTAACAATTTCTAGACTCTAACCTAATGCCCTAAATAGCTAACTAACAAAGGACCAAACGAAATAAACTAATAAGTGCACTCGACAATCTAAGACTTAACCGGGTGACACTAACCTTGTAACTAGTTAAAGAGACAACCTAGTACCTAACCTAAGATGGTCCAAAAGGTTGGTTATGGTCCTAATAACTTAGGGATACTTTATTAATTACCCTAGGCTACTTAATTTATTAATTTAGAAACTTAATTAATTAATTTAAAGGGGCAAAACCGAAATCACAAAACAATTTCAAGATTTCGATTAAGACAAGAAAGGGACAACCTAGTACCTAACCTAGGATGGTCCAAAGAGTTAGTTAAGGTTCTAACGACTTAAGGTTACTTCAGTAATTAAATTAGGTCACCTAATTAATTAAATTATCCATTTAATTAATGTATTTAAATGGTCAAAACGAAATCCTTTCACTAACCTAGTATAATTCAACAAACATCCTAGTACTCAACCTAGGATCGTCCTAAAGGGTTGATTATAGTCCCAATGACTGAGGGGTACTTTATTACTTACCATAGGTACATAAGTAGTTAAATTAAGGATTTAATTAATTAATATAAAGTCAAAATGATGACAGAAACCATAGTCAACACCAATTTCCAGATTTGACTAAGTTTTATGTTCTCCAATGTTTAGTAAACTTAGGAGGGACGTTTCAGTAATTAATTAATTACTCTATTAAATTAACTTATTAAAGCTTACTTTTATAATTCAAGATCAGTTCCTAATCCTAGAATTCACGATGAAAAAACATGGAACGAAAATGCAAGCCAGAGGCAGTAACGAAGAACGCTAAAACGGAAAAAGGGTATAGACGTTCTTAGGCGATTTCAAGGTATCTTCAAGGCTTCGTTCGAGGTGGTCTTCGTAGATTAAGTTCTACTCAAGGTATGGGTTTCTCTCCTGGACTTCTTTCTCCAAAAGAACTTTCTTTTCAACGATTCAAAGATCTTGAAAATTAGGGTTGTTCCCGTTCTCGTCAAACTCCTTGTTCCTAGTGTTTACAATGTGAACTTAAGATCGTATGAAGCTAATGTTTACAACGTGAATTAAGAATTGATCATATGTTAGTTACGTCCGTAAGTGTCAAATGTTGATGTGTGTGACGAATGTTATTTTTCTGTTTTGTAACGTTATGAGGATGCTAAAGTTATAAAATGCTATTATGATGCTGTCCAATATGTCTTAAGAACGTTACCCTAAAGTCATGAACTAAGATTGATTAAAAAGGGATCTATATGAAATCACATCTTGAATGAATTGGCTATCTGGTTCCAATAAAATTGGCGAACACTATTTGGTCAAAACTAATGCATGTTAATGACTAAGGGCTTATGTAAATGATTGAAAGATAGGGTTCATACATATTCAATTTAAATATGAATATCCGTAAAATTAGCTTATGCCAATAAAAATGGCTTACTGGTTTAACATCCCAAATCTTGAGACAATACTAATCATATGCCAATTCTTGTGTAGTAAGAGTATCAAGTATATTATAAGCACTTCTAAAGTAACTCAATGAATCCATAACCAAGGGAAATGCCTTTCATTGGGACAACTCCCAACATGCTCGACAAGAATAAACTATGAACATGTGTAACTCATTGAAAGAATTGCTCATTGTCCATAAACGATGAAATGAAGCTACTAAACTAAAGTAAAGAAGTAACGTAAGTTATAACATAATTAAAGGGGTCTAAATTAAGTAAGTTCCAGATTGGGGTGTTAGAACGTGTGAGACTAGTCTCATTAACACCTAAGGATGATATGTAAGGAAAATTCACATTCATTAATGTAATGTAAGGATGATATGTAAGGAAAATTCACATTTCATCAAATTAAAGTAAGGATGACAAGTCATCAAAAGTGTAAGTAAATCTCAATCTAGAAGCAAGCTTCCATAATGCTTGAGTCAACTCTAAAAGATAAAAAAGATAATAAAAATGAGCATAGCACAGATGGACTAGTTATGAGCATGTGCTTGCACGTGTAATTCTCATGCGACGAGGCTACCACCGAGGTGGGTAAGTTGTCTCATTAAGTCACTAGTCTTCGAAGTATGTCTAGCCAACATAGGAACTAGCTAGTGGTTTCCACCTAAGCGAGCTAGGCATGTACGGTTTCACCTTGGCCGGTGATTCCACCCCTTTTTGGTGTGGGTCAGACACATAATTTCATGTTTAGCCCATATGATCTATGTCGATTAATGCTCACAATATGTTCTTGGTTCACTATAGCCGTGAGCCACTCCTTTTCGAAGTGGAGTGATCACTTGAGATTGATCTGCCTTAGTCGGGGATCACCCCTTTCCATGTGTGGGGCAGACACGGGATCCATGAGTAGATAAAATGGTCTAAGATTAATTTTAACCGGTGAATCACCTTTTTTCAGTGTGGGGGAGACACTGGATTTCATGTTAAGAACGCATGATCTTATTCCTAATGATGTCACTATTAAAGTGATAATGATGATGATGATGGAACATATGTTCAAAGTGAGCAATGATGAAGAGCTTAAGAATGTCAAGTTCCAATATCACACTCATGAAGTTTTAGAAAATAATGGGCACAACCAAGTAACATTGGCTTATAATGACTTCTTATATCATGCCAATAAAGGGAAGTACAAAGCAATGTTAATTAAATACCTCATAACTTCCCTAACATGAAAGTAATGAAATAAATGGCATGGCGCATGGCCAATATAGAATGGCTTATGAAATGCAAATAATGTATAGTGTAAAGAATGACTCACTATAAGGTAGGGAAATCATTCCTTAGTCCTTGGATTACTTACATCGATTCATTGTGCGTATGGGACTACAATGAATCATTGCACTTGTAAGTGAAACATAGGACTAAAGGAATTATTGAACTACACAACAACAAGAATAAAAAGACTGAAAATAAAAACTAAGTATGGAGGATAGAGCTCTCAGGTTAGGGGGACTTAAAATTTCAAATTTTCGCCCGAGGGGTTCTAAAATATGTTGATGATGCTAATGTCTTGCAATCACATATAAAATGAGTTGTGTGTTTTAAATGCATTAAAATACATCATATTCATATCACAATTCACAAATAACGAATTAGGAAAGTCGAATAACTACACTTTCCAGAATTGGCATGTTTTATGAAGAGCTTTCATTGATCATGCATAGCTTTATGTGTATCTGTGCATACACCCATACTTAGTACAAGTGGTGTAATAGCCCCCTAATATTTACTATTTTTATCGGTGCAGGTCTGAGAGCAGATTGATGACACTTGTAGTGGTTTGGACTTCAGCGTTTTTCAAGACCATTTGGTAGGTCCTCTTGATTTTGAGGATGCTACAAGCATTAGTCCATCTTTAGATATAGGAATAGCTAGTTGATGTTGTCCTTAGAGTTTCTTTCATATTTTATTTAGAACCTTTTGATGTAAGGCCGTGTTTGGCAAACTATTTATTATATATTCATCTTCAGTTTTGATTTGATTATTTATTTTAGATGGTTTTCTATTGATGTTGAGCTTACTATATAATGTTTAACACGTAATGACTATATGAAGTCTATGTAAACTTGATACATATAAAAGTTTTAAATTTTCCGCTAAAATTAACCATATGAATATGATGAATGCAAGACGAGGCTTGTCTGCGACCTCTGAGAGGTAAACGACGCCGGTCTCGATTCAGATTCAAGAATCGGGGTCGTTACATCTATGTGCATTGAAGTATGAGTGCTGAAATAGCTTTTGAGTATATGTTGTAATCTTCCTATGTGTGGACTTATGAGATGATATATTAATGAATAAAATTGTAATGACCCTGTTATGTTTAGGAGAAGGATGTTCCTCGTATGAATATGATAAGAGATGCTTTTATTTATGCATTAAGGGGTGAGTGAATTGAAGTTTTGCTTGCTTGTGTGCATTGAGTCCTAAAAGGAGTGAAGTGGTGTTTCTTATAATCTTGGTGCATTAACTTCTGTGTGATGATATTATGAATATGATGGACTGCTCTATGATACATTGAAGTCCTTGTTATGATTAAAGTGTTCTAAGTGTCATTCGAGGAATCTTTCCAAGTGGGGGATATTGTAAGACCCCCAAAATGAGTTAGGGTGTATAGATCCTAACATGTTCGTATTAATGTACTAAGGTATGAAAATGACTTATAATATGGTTTATAAGGTAGTGTATAAAGTTTTAGGTGATCTGGAAGTCAAACATCAAGGGTCGACCAACACATTCGACGACTAAGTCACCTAAATGCCTCGTATGTAGTTCTATGTGATTATGTGTGATGCATGAGCTTATGAAGTCTTATAATGGTTTATAATTGTTTAAAATTGTATTACATGAAGTTTAATGAAGTTTGGAGGTCAAAAGACCAAGAACGTCCAAGGCGTTCGATAGATAGCCCTTAAGACGCTCAATGTGCGTCTTGATGGGGCCTAGCCTATTTGGAGGAGTTGCGAGTTTTTTTTTTTGGGTGAAACTCATGTGGGAGGTCTAAAACTTGTTAAGTGTTGTATTTACGTTGTAAACGTCCGGGTAAAACTTCTAAAGGGCCCCGCAAAAGGCCCTATAAGAAGGGTCCAAGGCTAGTCGAGACACTGCCTTGGTAGTGTCAATCGACGGACCAAACGACAGCCAGTTGGTCAAACAACGGCCCGTAAGTGATGTCTCATCGATTGGCACTTATCTTTGGCAGGTATCAAGCAAAATTTTGGCTAAGTACCAAATGACAGAGCCCCATGCATGGCCCGTCGACTGACCTATGGTCCGTAGGTTGGTCCATCGATGGTGGCCTGTAAGCTGAAGCCTGCGCACTGTTTCATCAAAGGGGTGAATGGGAAATTCACCCCACATACTAACCTGACCCTACACGATTTATTTAACTAATTTTGGGTGTATATAAGTCATTCAAAACGTGATCAACCCATTCCCAACCCCATACACACGTAAGAACCTTTCTCTCCAAAATCCTCTCCCTAGAAACCACCATTGTTGGTGAAGATCAAGAGCTGGTTGGATCTTGGATTTTCGTGGGTGAATTATCAGGTTTTAGAGGTATTCATAAATATTAAGATATGGTGATCTTCATCAATATTTATCTTTTCATCTAGAGATCCATTCTAAGAGATTTCAAAGAAGAAAAACATGATCAAACAATGTCTTCTTCAAGCTGCCATGGGTTCTTTCTAAAAATATTTTGAACGATTGAATCGTAATTAATTGAAGTTATTACAGTGGTTTTAACATGAATTTTACTCCAATTGTATGATGAACCCATGCTCCATCACCCAAATGTTTCAGCCTTGCATGGGCTTTGTGATCTTGAATTGCTATCGATTGAATTATGATTCTATTACATTGAAGTGATCGTAAATGAATTTATGTTGAACTTATGTTGAAGGATCCATGAGAATCAATGTATGAACAGTTGATCAAGTTTAGCCTAGTTTCCATCGTTCATTGTGACATTGGTTTCTAAATGATTTAATGTGGATTTCGATTATGTTAGGTTGGTTGTATCTACTCTTTTAGGATAGTATCATGATTGAATTATGAATACGAATCTTTTATAGTTGATGTAAAGATGGCTTATGTGAATTGACCTTGTCTTCTAGTCTATCGATTGATAATACTATGCATATGATTATATCTTGAATTGTGGAGAGATGAATAATGATTCCTTTGATGTAGTGATCTATATAGATGTTTCCTAGTATGTTAATTACTGTTAAAATATGATTGATGATCAAAGCCTTAGAAAATCAATAGTGTTGGTTAATTCCCTTTCTATACTCTAGCGAAATTGTCAAGTCTAATGCTTATGTTGTAGCTTGATCTTGAAGTGCTTTAAGCATGATTTCTTTATGATTAAATGTACGATTAGCTAATTCCTTGGAGTGATAATATTGGTGAAATATGATCTTTAATCCATGTAATGAAATTGGCTAATGGTCTATGTTTTTCTACCTTCTAGTATATTAAGGTGTTGTGCTAGTTTATAGTATGGACTTGTAGTAGGTTATGCATGACTTCGTATATGATTATTATGTTTTATATACTGCCATATACTTGAACTATTGATGAAAGAGTAGTAAAGGTCAATAATTAACAAAGACTAAAGAATTGGTAAGAATTGCTCAACTCTTTTATTTCTCTACTTCTCTATAGTATGTTGATGAAGCCGTGAGTGGCATTGTGTGGTATGGTCCACTTATGGTGGAGGTATTTACCTTATGTAATTATATATGTGTTGACCATGGCCTTGAAGCCAATTTGACGAATATTTGAATGAGTGGTTATGATGATCACTTTATATGTAGTTTGTACCTAGACTTCTATTTGCGTTGTGAATCTAAGTTATGTTACCATTGTTATGAGCATGTGAAGGATTGTGTAATATCATGTGTAGGTGATTCCATGTCTTAGGTGATAATGGTTGATGATCCCTACCCATGTACCCCTATGTGAATGTGTGAATAGTTAATGATAGGAGTCTAAAAGTATTCTATGAAGTTACCTTGTGTCCTATGCTATTGTGTGTTGTGTGGTCTAAGGTTGAAGAGTATTATGGTCTAAGAGGGTGGATGCCTCAATATGTTGTTGATATCATTATGTGATCATGTGACCAATGTACACACACTCACACTTCATGCATCTTATAGGTAGTAATGGTTCATAGAGTTTAATGAAAGGTAGTTCTCATATTCACTAGTGTCTACTACTATGCATGTTAAGATGACGTTTATGAAAGTATGATATGTGTTTTCTTAACTAGGATGACTTGATAGGTGTACTAGTATGGGCAAGGGTATGGGACTTTGCCTATGCATTGAACAGGTGTACCTTGATAGGATTGTTCGAGCTTTGGTTTCTATATGATGTATAAACATGTGTGACTTAATGTGTTTTGTGAAAGTTTTGCTCAAATATATGTATACACACTCGCACATGAATGATGATCTAGTCAAAGAGGAGCCTTGAAAGGTGTACTCAAGTGTATCCTTAACTAGATGGTGCTTTACATATGCTATGTCCATGTTAAAGGTTTTGTCACATGATTTAGGTTGATGAATTCTCATCTATGACCTATGAGTTAAGCATATGAGGGGTTGACTTCTCCGAAGCCTATGTTTTATGAATAAATGATAATAAAGGCCTTTTCAATAAAGGGAATTTAGCTTAGCACCGAGTGAACTTGTAGATGAAGGGGTGACACTTTTCCAACATAGGGAAAGTAGGGGTTCACGACGATCATCATGTGAGAGGGTGACGCTTTTCCACAAAGGAAAGGAAGGGTTCACTACAGTTCTCACGGGATGGATAGCCTCATGACCCAATAAAGGGAGTAGAGTTGATATTTCCATGATTGCCCCAAGTTCCATAAACTATGCTTGCCACATAGGATCTAGCAAAGTGAATTCACTTAAGATTATAGGATATATGTTAATGTTCTACCTTGGCTAGGTAGGATCACCTTCTATTGGTGTAAGGCACTACAACACCAAATTCCATGTTTAGCACCCATCGTCTTAGTGTCGGTTGAGGCTATAGTTTCCCTAAAGTAAAATGGACAATGGAAGTAATTGACTAGGACCCTAACTAGAATGACTTAAGGGATGTTACTTAGGATAGGTGGAAGTAATGAACCCATCTAGACATTGCACAAGTATCTCCTTAGGAAGTTCTAGGAAGGTGTTCTAATGCATGTGTCTATGCGTATGATTCTTTATGTATGACTTTGTAGTATTGGACTACTTGTTATAAAGATGTGAATGGTATGAGTCTATAAGTATAATGTTGGTCTAAATGACTATATGATGAGGATGTTGTATTGACATGATTGAAGTTGTCTTTACTTGCTATATTGATGTATGAATTGAATGTTAAGGTTTATGGTCTCATGAAGAGTTAACTAAGTATATGTGTGGTTATGGTGCTTCACATTTGCATTGCACTAGCAGGCTAAGATTGGGGTCATGAACAAGGTTTAATAATGAAGTATATGCAAAGAAGTAAATGTATGTGAGACTTGCTGTGGCTTACTGTAATGTCCTAAGGTTTTGGTTTAAAGGTGTCTTTGATGTATTATGCTTCAGTGATGGTATGTGTTGGCTTGTATAGATTGTATGTATGTTTTCCTTGTGGCCTTAGGGTGATACATTGCACCTAGTATCACTAGAGGTTACTTGGAAGGTTGATGAGTTAAAATAAAAAGAGTTCATTGTTAAGGTAAAGGTAGCTTACTGTAAAGTGGCTTAAAAATGTAATAAATCCTATCTGTGATCCTATGAAATGTATGCATCTGAATATGTTTATATGATGTATGTGAATGATATAAATGCTATTGTTTAAAGGTTTTATGGAGATTTACTCAAAAAGCATGAAGTATGATTTTCAAGAAAATGTCCCTTTGAATGCATGTTTTTGCATGGTTACCATACTTAGCACATTCTTGTGCTAATCCCATTCTTCTCTACTTTTTACACCAAGTGTAGGTGGATGCTTAAAGGATTTCTGAATGGTGAAGATCTTGATAGATGATTCCCAAGCTCAATGAAAGGAATCCTTAAGTTCAAGGATCTCCTACTTATGTCTTTAATGTGAAGTCTTTAAATATTCTGTAGTTGTGTAATGTGTCTTATGGGTCGTGTCCCTAATGTACTCTAATGTTCTTAAGTCTAAGATGGTAAAGAAACTTAAGGGCTACATATGTATTATAACTTATGTTTTGTCTATACATAAGATGAAGTTTCTAGCATATGATGTGCTATGAAAAGTTTTAAATTCTATGCTAATTTTACTATGTCAATGCGATGAATGATAACTATGGGCTTGTATAAGGCCTCCGAGAGGTCAATTACTCCATGTTACTTTTAGGGGGTGGTACCGGGATGTGACATAAGAGATAGTACCAACTAGAGTTTTAAGAAGATGTGTTCATACTCTATTTTTGCACTTATGTGAAACTTGTATGCATATGTTTTCTTGAGATTTTGCTATTTTGTTGTTATCATGAGAAGATTGATAGCATGGTAACTCTTTGATGCATTTTGAGCTTATGATAAGGTTGAGAAGGAAATTCCTCACTGTGTGTTATGAATATGTAACTCTTGTATGTTTGTGCATGATGAATTGAGTGCTAAGTGTAATGATATGATATGTGCTACTTCTGCTTCTAGTATTGAGTCTTTTCTTACCCTCCAAATGATTTTAGTGTCATTCGGGGACGAATGTTCCTAAGGAGGGGAATAATGTAACATTCCAGAAAAATGTACTTGTCTAGTGAATAGCCTATTAGGTTTTATGAAATGAATTGAGGTACATAGGCATCCGAATGCCCAATATTGAGTAATATTGGGCATATTAGAGAATATTGTCATAACGGTGTTAGCCAATTTTTGTATGTATTCAGAAGTAACTTATAACTTAAAAATACCCTTTGATGTTCAAATACTCCAAACCAAGCTTATTCAGGAATTGTACCCGCAATGAAGATCCTAAGCTAAAATTCTTAATCTCTTCGATTCTTAACCTCATCGCTTACTCACATTAGGTACTAGGCATCCAAGTGTCAAGCCTAGGTACCATATCACATGATAATTTAAAATTACCATGTAGATTAAGCAGTGCCCAAGGACATAGTGAGGAACCTTGTACAAGAAGTGAACCTTCAAGAATGCACGGTCAGGAAAGTGCACGAAACACATGTGCTACCAATGACCGAGAGACAAGCCCAACCGATTCAGTTAGGTTGGTTAGGGGAAAACCACGTGTCGGGTCCAGCCACGTGGGGCTGAGATCCCTAACCAATTCTAGGTCTTAACTAAATAACCTAAATAGATAATTAACCTAGGACTAACTAAAATAAACTAACTAGTGTGCCCGAAAACCTAAAACCTAACCGGGTGACACTAACCGAATAACTAACTAAAGAAACATCCTAGTACCTAACCTAGGATGGTCCAAACGGGTTTGTTATGGTCCTAACGACTTAGGGGTACTTTATTAATTAACCTAAGTCATTTAATTAATTAAATTAGCAACTTAATTAATTAATTTAATTCCTAGTCAAACCCGAGACCCTAATTCAAATGTTCTCCTAGTTGTAGTCACTTTAGGAGGGGCGTTTTAGGTAATTTTAGTGGAGGGTCTAGGGTAATTCTTGGGACGTCTATATATTGATATTAAGTCACTTTTAGACCATGTTTACACGTCCCAAACCATATCAAACGAAATTCTCTAATCAATAAGGTATGGGTTTTCAGTCTTGGGATTCCTATCCCCAAGAGTTTATTTCAAGATAAGTTTTCAAGAACTTTGAATACTGACCCTAAATTTATGATTTTCAATGAAAAGTAAATGTTTTCTATATCTAATTTCGCACGAATTGTTGAGTATTTGATTGATAATGTTTGAGTGCCTTGTGTTATATGATTTTTCTCAAAGTGATGGTTTCGAATGGGTTGTTTCTACTGTTTGATAATGTATAAACGTTAGGGTTGGAATTTAAGGTTTGGATAAACCCTTTTATGACCCGTTTACCTTATCTTATGCTATGCATTGATCTTGTACATGATTTTATGAGTTGTTCTTGATTATGTCATTGAGTATTT
This sequence comes from Solanum pennellii, assembly GCF_001406875.1. Taxonomy (NCBI): domain Eukaryota; kingdom Viridiplantae; phylum Streptophyta; class Magnoliopsida; order Solanales; family Solanaceae; genus Solanum; species Solanum pennellii. The sequence goes on along the minus strand of NC_028645.1, from coordinate 33,806,182 downwards.
CACTATGTATGATTATGAATATTGCACGATGAATAAGTTTCTTGGAAGCAAGAGGTAAGTCTTCTAAAATTGTGATTACTCTAAGATGCTTATGTTAGCCTATAAGTAATGATGCTATGTTATGAAAGTATGTATGATGTTGCTATGTGTATATTCTGGCTATGAACATGTAAATTGTGAGATTATGATAAGAATACGAATATGCAAGTTATGATGTTCTGTTGTATGCTTTACACAAGATGCTTATGCCATGTAAATCTCACAAAAGAAAGGTTACGATGAAAGAAAAATTCTCATATAATCTAAAAGAGCTCATGATCATGTTATACAGGGAGATAATTTCCTATGAAGTATTATAAGTTTTTGATAAAAGACAAATTAAAGGTTATTTCAATAAAAGGGACTTAAGCTAAAAACTGATGAACTAGACATGGGAAGTGTCCCTTCCCTAGAAGGAAGGTAGGTTCACTATGATTCTCATGAGATTGAAGCTGCCATGTAATGTGTAACTATGGGTATCGAATACATCTCCTATTTCTTGAATTATGTTGCCACCATAGGATACTACCTAGTGGATCCACCTAGAAAGCTATGTCATGTTCGGTTCTACTTTGGCCGGTATACCGCCTCTTTTCGGTGTGGGGAAGACACTTGATTCCATGTTTAATTAACATGGTCTATGTCGGTTAATGCATATATTCCCTCATTTATAACGAAAGACAAGTAATTGAACGTTTACTAGGGTGACTTGAGGAGTTTGCTTAGTATTGATAGTGGTATGGGACACTAACTAGACATTGCACAAGTTCTAGGAGATTGTTCTTAAGTAATGTGATGATATGAATCATATATGTTTTATGATATATGATGTTACTTTTATATGAATGTTGGCTATTATGATGAAAACGTTATTGAGTTATATTGTTATATGAAGTGATGACGACTTATGTTACAAGTTACATGAAGCAAAGCTTTACTTATGGTCTCCTATCTTATCTACTCGGTTATGTGGGGTTATGGGGCTTCACATGACCATTGCACTTGTAGATTGGGGATGAGGTCATTGGTAATTGTTTTGTATCTTATGTTTATATGATCTATTGAATATGAAATGTTAACATGACTCTATGAGAAGATTTGTTGGTTATGATCATGCTTTAACTTGTATATGTTATATGGTATATGCATTGAAGACTTTCTTATGACTTAGCATGTTTTCTAAAGAAAAGATAAATGATATTTTTTCATGCATGTCCCTATGTGTTATGTTTGTATACCATACTTACTACATGTGGCGTACTAACCCCATTACTTTATATTACTTTAATTGTAGGTTCTTGCCATTGAAGTTAAACAGGTCGATTCAAAGAAACTTGGAACTCTTTCTCCAAGTCTTGGTAGGTCCTCACGTTCGGAACGCTATCATCTATATTCAAGCGTTATGAAGACTTAGTAGTTTTTAGAGTTCAATTTATTTCTTTGGGTTACTTTGTATTAAGGCCTAGATGATATAGACTATTATTGGCTAAATCCAGACTCTTAGATGGTTTCTATATATGTGAGATAATTTTAGAATATCATATGTCTTTATGAATCTTAAATATGAAGTCTTAGTATAGTTTATTAGTATGTCAAAAGTTTTTAATCTTCAACAAAATTTAACTGTATGATTGTGATGAAAGCTAAGAAGAGCCTTGTCTGCGACCTTTGAGAGGTTAATGACGCCGGTCTAATCCGGGGTCTAGGATCCGGGTGTGACATTTTATTCCTCAAAGAGGACGACGACGCCGGTTACGTCTAGGGGGTAAACCCGAATGTGACAAATTTTGTATCAGAGCATGAGGTTAAGTATCCTTGATAACGATGTCTCACTCTACCACGTCTATGTAGATTCGTACTCATAATTGGGAAGCGTGCCACACTTATGGGTAGAAATCTATGTGATGCTTAGGAATCTCTCTCTCTCTTTGTTGGAAATCCAAAGTCGTGCCTCTAGAGTAACTATTATTTGCTTTCACCTAAACCTTGTATTTTGGTTATAGGAAATGAATACTCAGAGGAATGTGGAAACAAGTCTTGAGGAGGAGGCTGATCCTCCCCGTGGTGAACAAGACCCTCCACTTGAAGAAGAGGTTGATGTTGAACAAGTTTCGTCCAATACTCCACCCTTGACAGATGGAGACATAAGGGCTTCCCTTATCCAATTGGCCCACGCCGCTACTCTTCAAGTTCAAGATATGACGGCCCAAGACAATCGCCAGATTGAACCTCGAGTCTCTTAACAAGTCTCTACCATGGCATTTCGTCTAAGGGACTTCACTCAGATGAACCCTCCTACTTTCCATGGGTCTAGGGTGGATGAAGATCCCTAAGAGTTCATCGATGAAGTTTATAATATACTCTTTGCCATAGGGTTAAGACCTAGTGAGAAGACCGAGGTATCCACATATCACCTAAAAGATGTGGCTCAAACTTGGTATGTGATATGGAGTGATAATTGGCCTCTTCGGGGTGGACCGGTAACTTGGGGAGATTTTCAAAAAGGCATTCCTTGACCGGTTCTTTCCAAGGGAGATGAGAGAAAATATGCTCCATCTTTGGTTTCCGATCCTAGAGATGAAATGAGCCTCTTTGTGAAGGGGGTGTCGGATGATTTACAAGAAGAGTGTCATTCGGCTATGTTACATGACAATAATAGCACCACTCGTCTTATGGTGCATGCTAGGAAAGTGGAAGAGGCAAGGGCTAGGAGGAAGACTAGATATGCTAAGAGGGCAAGGTCCTTTGAAGGTGGTTCTTCTAAGAGTAGGCTTGACATTAAAGACAAGCCTAGGTTCAAAAAGAGGTTCTCTAATCAAGTTCCAATCAAGTTCCCTAAGGCTCGTAATGAAAGGGGTGAAAAACCTAAGCCTCAAAAGGGAAAAGGTACTATATCAACAAATGAGAAGCCAACTTGTGGTGAGTGTGTAAAGAAGCTTTTTGGTGCTTGCCACATAGGGACGGACAAGTACTTTGGTTGTGGGAAAGTTGGGCAAAGGTTCGAGATTTCTCTAACTTTGAAGGGCCAAGACAGAGTGTTCAACCTCAACCAAGTAGTTCAAATAGGGCTCCAAAGAAGAACCACTTTTATGCTCTCCTCTCTAGGGGTGAGCAAAAGAACTCTCCCGACGTAGTGACCGGTGTGTTAAATGTCTTTTCTATTGATTTTTATGCTTTACTTGACCGGGGAGATACTTTGTCTTTCATTACACCTCTTGTAGATAAAAGGTTTGATACTTTACCCGATATTTTGCATGAATCCTTTCTAGCGTCTACTCCGGTGGGCGAGTCGGTAGTTGCAGAGGGTCTATAGGAATTTTCCTATCATGATGCCCAATAGAGTTTCTAATGTAGACATAGTAGAACTAGATATGCTTGTTTTGATATCATTTTGGGTATATATTGGTCGCATTCTTGCTTTGCCATTATTTATTGTAGGACAAGGGTGGTAAGATTTAATTTCCTGAATGAACCCGTTGTTGAATGGAAGTGGGGAAGTTTTATTCCTAGAGGTCGTATCATTTCTTAATTGATAGCTTGCAAAATGATCTCTAAGGGCTGCCTATATCGTATTGTGAGAGTCCAAGATCTTGACTCCGAAATTCCTCCCATTGAGTCGGTCCCCGTAGTGAGTGAATTTCCAGAGGTCTTCCTTAATGACCTTCCCAGTATTCCTCCTTACCGGGAAATTGATTTTGGTATAGATTTTCTACCGGAAATAAACCCCATTTTGATTCCTCCTTATCGGATGGGTCCGGCCAAATTAAAGGAGTTGAAGGAACAACTCAAGGATTTACTATACAAGGGTTTCATATGGCCTAGTATATTGCCATGGGGTACTCCCGTTTTGTTTGTAAAGAAGAAAGATGGGTTCTTGAGAATATTTATCGACTACCGCTAACTCAACAAGGTCACAATTAAGAAAAATATCCTTTCCCTCGGATTGACGACTTATTTGATCAACTCCAAGGGGCAAGCTACTTTTAAAATATTGACTTGAGATCGCGGTATCACCAACTTAGGGTGAGGGGTGAGGATATACCAAAGACGGCATTCTGAACTAGATATGGGCACTATGAGTTCTTAGTTATGTCCTTTGGTCTTACTAATGCTCCGGCGGCATATATGGACCTAATGAATAGGGTGTTTCTAAGTTACCTAGATTCTTTTGTCATTGTGTTCATTAACGACATCTTGGTATATTCAAAAAATGAGAGTGATCACATGGGTCATTTGAGAGTGGTATTGCGAACCCCTAAAGAGCATTGCTTGTTTGACAAGTATAGCAAATGTGAGTTTTTGTTGAGGTCGGTGGCATTTCTTTGTCATATCATCTCTAGTGAGGGAGATGAGGTTGATCCAAGGAAAACGGAGGCGGTAAGAAATTGCCCTAGATTATTGACTCCAACCGACATTACGAGTTTATTGGGTCTAGCGGGTTACTATCGGAGGTTTCTAGACGGTTTTGCATCCATAGCATCTCCCTTGACTACTTTGACTCAAAAGACTAAAAGTTTAAGGGGTCGGAGGAATGTGAAAAGAGATTCTAATCATGAAAGATAGGCTTACTTCCGCTTCGGTGTTGACATTACTGGAGGGAACAAAGGGTTTCATTATGTATTGTGATGCATCCCGTGTGGGTTTGGGGTGTGTACTTATGAAACATGGAAAAGTGATTGTCTATGCTACTAGGCAACTTAAGGTTCATGAGAAAAACTATCCAAGACAGGACCTTGAGTTAGCAGCCGTGGTGTTTGCCTTAAAGATATGGAGTCATTAGTTTTATGGTGTTCATGTTGATGTCTTGATCGATCACAGGAGTCTCCAATATTTGTTTACCCAAAAGGAATTGAATCTTCGACAATAAAGGTCGTTAGAATTGTTGAAAGACTATGACATGAGTGTCCTCTATCACCCGGCAAGGCCAACGTGGTTGCGGATGCCCTAAGTCGTACAACAATGGGTAGTGTTTGTCACATAGATGAAGCCCCAAAAGACTTACTAAAACATATTCATAGGTTGGCTAGGTTAGGTGTGAGGTTGAAAGACTCCCGAATGGTGGTGTGTTTGTTCGACATAACTCCTAGTCATCTTTGGTGGTTGAGGTGAAGTCCAAACAACACCTTGATAAACCATTGATGGAATTGAAAGAGTCGGTCCTTTGGTAAGCTAAATGAATCATCCTCCTTAAGAGGGGATAGTGTTTTAAGGTACCAAGGAAGATTGTGTGTTCCCGAAGTAGATGGGTTGAGGGACCGGATCCTTGAGGAAGCCCATGGGTTCTACTTCTCCATTCATCCGGGTGCCACGAAGATGTACCATGACCTTAACGAAACTTATTGGTGGGAAGGTTTGAAGAAAGACATAGCGGAATTTGTTGCTAAGTGTCCAAATTGCCAATAAGTGAAGGCAGAACATCTATGTTGGGTGGCTTACTACAAGAAATCCAAATTCCTACTTGGAAGTGGAAAGATATCAATATTTATTTTGTGGTAGGTTTGCCTAAGACTCAAAATCAATATGACTCCATATGGGTGGTGATTGATAAGTTGACCAAGTCCGCTCACATTATTCCCGTCAACTCTACTTATTCGGCGAAAGATTATGCTAAGATCTTCATAGATGATATTATGTGTCGCCATGGTATTCCGTTATCCATCATATCGGATAGGGGTGCACAATTCACATCTAGGTTTTGTAGGTCGTTTTAAGAAGTGTTGGGTACTACAGTGAAGTTGAGTACCACTTTTCATCCCAAAACGGATGGTCAAGCGGAACATACTATTCAAACCTTTGAGGATATTCTTAGAGCTTGTTTCATCGATTTCAAAGGGAATTGGGATAAACACTTGCCTTTGGTAGAGTTTGCTTATAAAAATAGTTTCCATTCATCCATTTCCATGCTTCCCTATGAAGCCTTGTATGGTTGGAGGTGTAGGTCTCCTATTGGGTGGTTTGAAGTTGGTGAGTCTTCGATTCTTGGTCCCGACTTGATTTATAAGATTTTGGAAAAAGTTCATATTATAAGAAATCGCTTGCAAATGGCCTACGACAAAAGTCTTATGCCGAACATAGGAGGAGAGATCTTGAGTTTGAAGAAGGTGATAAGGTGTATTTGAAAATTTTACCTATGAAAGTAGTTGTTAGATTTGGAAAGAGAGGAAAGTTGAGTCCTCGTTATGTGGCCCCTATGAAATCTTGCAAAGGGTTGGTAAGGTTTCTTATGAATTGAGGTTGCCTAGTGAATTGGCTTCGATTCATCCGGTTTTTCATGTTTCTATGCTTAAGAAGTGTGTCGGTGATCCTGAGTCCACTCTTCCTATTGAGGGTCTTTGTATCAAGGATAATCTCTCTTATGAGGAGGTTCCGGTTCAAATCCTTGAAAGGCAAGTAAAACGGTTGAGGAAAAAAGAGGTGGTCTCCGTAAAAATGTTATGGAAAAATCACCTAGTTGAAGGTGCAACATGGGAGGCCGAGGATGACATGAAGACCCGTTACCCTCATATTTTTTATAATTAAGGTTAGTCATTCTTTTTAATAATATAAATATGACTAGAAATTGAAATTTCTTGATTTTTGGGTGAAGATTTGCAAAAGGTGCATTTTTTAAATTTTTACAGTGAGGTTACAATGATTTGTGCCTTGAATATGTAGTTTTTTCTTTTGGCTCGTTTTGAGTTATGATGTGCATTTTTTCATGTTGAGTCCTTATGAATTAGTATGTATCATGTTGATAAGTTGAACTTGATTATTATTGATTCATGTGTGTCATGTTGAGCTCATGATGTTGTTGTGAGAAGGAAATGCCTTATGAAGTAATGTTTGAGTTTCACAGTTGGTAATTGAAGCGTTGAATGTTCTTGATTGAAATGATATGTATTATGTTGTATTGTATTGATGTTGGTTGAGCTGCTAGTCTTGAATCTTTCCTTCCATCAAAAGAGTTTTAGTGTCATTCGGGGAGAAATGTTCCTAAGGGGGGGATAATGTAATATTTCGAAAATCCTAGACGTGTCGTTAAGACAAAAATAGGTTTCATGAAGTCTAGACACTATTTTTAAGGTTTGTTTAATGAACATAGGTCATTTAGGGAGTATAGGAACCAAAACATCCAAGAACGTCCATGACATTCAAAAGTAGGTTCAAAGAGTTACTAGTGTGCCTTGGCCTATTCAACTAGTTTTTAAGAAGTCAGAAACTAACGAAATTCGGTGAAAATGTGTGGAACACATATTAGAGACGTTTCATGGTTGAAACATCAGGGTACGACTCCCCAAGGACAAACCAAGGGCCCTTGAGGAGGACCCCCGTAGATTGAGGCAACACTGCCTAGGCATTGTGCAATGACGGAGGGGGCTACGGTCCGTGTGTGGACTAAAGTGGCATCAATGCCACCGTCGTCCCACAATTTTCCACTTTGAGTAAGCCCTCGCCTGCACAAATCTCTGAACTAATCGACGGATGTGCAGGACGAGAGGGGGGTAGGCTCATTGATGCACCGTGGTTTCACGGTACTTTCAATGATTTTTCATTAAGATTTTCTAAGGACTTTTTCTAGTAATTTTATTATATTTTTATCTGTGTTTGCAGGAATGTTGTCCAAAATGGAAATGCAGAAGACTGTGCTAAAATCAGTACAGAAGTGATGACCTATGAAGCCATCAACGGTCCATAGGTGGTGATCATCAACTGGAGGTTCATACATTTGTAAGAAACTCGGAGAATCTGATAAAGTGTGGGGCTACGGAACGATCGACGGTCCATCGACTGATGGACGGACCGTCTTGGCATACCGTCCTTTCAAAAAGAAAGTAGTTTGAGTACCCGACTTAAAGAAATCACAAAGTTTGGAAGGAAGGAGGCATCGGCGGACCATAAGTGAAACGAAGGATCATGCTGTTGGTCCGTCAATTGTAACAGAAAGGATGCAAAAGTGAAGGTTAAAGAAAAATTTAAAGTGTGGACCGATGGAGGAAGTCGACTGTCCATCGATGGATCGACGGACCGTCAGTTGGGTTGTTGACTAAAGACGGTTTTGGGACAGATTTTCCTTATTTAGAACTCCTTTTAATTTAGGACTGTATTATAACAAATAGGGTTAAAAACCTCATTTTCAGGGTTAGACTGTTTATTATTTTTCATACTGTTGTTATTGGAAGTTGAACTTTGGATTTTTGAGGAATTACTTCAAGTTTCCAAAATGATTCTTACAATTTTTCGTTAATCCAAGTGATATTCTGGATTTTCTTTGAACTTGTCAAAGTAAGTACATGAATTCTTGTTTAACAACCATGAATAGTGTAATTCTAAGCATGGGAAACTAAATACACAACTAGTGTTGTGGTAACCATGGGTAATTAACAAGATAAAACTAGCAAAATAGCAATTCTAGAATAGGTTCTTGCATGCATTGATAATTCTTTCATTTAGAATTCTTTTTAACGAGTGCACGTGTTAGAACTTGCCCTATTTCTACTTGCCAGACCAACGAGGTAGTTAATAGGAAAAGAAATTATCAACATAGATTTAGTATACACTATCTAATAGGCTAGTCTCGATTGGTGCAAAGTAGTAACATAGCCATACATTGAATATGATGTTTAATATGAGGTAATGGTAACGGTTAGTAATTTAACACACCTAGCCGGAACAAGGTACATGATGAAATTTTCTAGTTGCCGGATCAAGGAATTAGAGATACATATTTTCCACTTTGCATGCAAGACACTAGGAAGAGTTGTTATAGCTAGGATTATCGTGTTATGAACCTATGGGAAACACTTACACCCTAATTTCTCTCATCACTTGATAAAGACAAAAGTTTTAATCTTGATACTTGTTTACTTTGAAATAATTGAACATTTTTGTTACACAAAACCCCCCTTTTATTCAACTGTTTTCGGAAAGGACTTGACTAAATAGACGTAATCGTAGATTTTAAAGTTAAGTATAAACCATTATCCTCGTGGGATCGACTCCAACCTAACAATTGGGTTCTTTACTTGATACGACCGCTTATACTTCTTTAGGGAAGTATAATTTGAGCATATCAAATTTTGGCACCGCTGCCGGGGAAAGTTACTTTTAGATTAACCTTAAACACATTACCGAATTTTAGTCATTAATTTCCTAATTTTACTTTTTCTTTTTATTTTTTGCTCTCTCAGGTCTAGCTGTAGTGTATGCCAAGTACATGGAGTCGAGGAGAGCCAATATTTCCACTTTATCCAGAACTAAATCGTACACTCCGCGAAATGAGCGATCCACACAATCCTGCTAATCTTGGTGATGGGATCAACCGTCAACTTCTTTAGCCAGTTGATGCTCATAATCAAGTGTTAGTGAAGAACCCTAGTGAGGTGATTTGAGGAGGAAACCTCCCGCCCCACGTCCTCAAGAGTACTATAGGGACAATGTTAACATCACTGATTCTGATGGGCACTTGTCCTTCCTCATCTACCACAAGGTCATACATTTGCGGAAATTAGTAGCTTGATGCAGATGCTCATCACCAGAGCTTTGTTTTCGGGGCTACCATGGGAGGATCCACATTCTCACATCGCAAAACGTAGATCGGTGTGTAAAAGTTGTATAGGGAGGCCAAACTTAGACATCGATGTCATTGGATTAAGGGTAATCCCTCTCTCAGTGACGAGGGAGGCCGCAATTTGGTTTACTGAGTTTCTCTACAATTCGATCTATACTTGGGAGCAATTGAGGGATGTGTTCCTTGCAAGGTATTACCCTTTTTCTAAAAATCTTAACCACAAAGATAGGGTGAACAATTTTGTGGCATTGCCTGGGGAGTCGGTAAGTAGTTCTTGGGATAGTTCACCTCATTTCTGAGCAGTGTCCCAAACCACCGTAATGATGATGAATCGTTGAAAGAGTACTTCTATAGGGGCAAGACGATAACAATAAAGCGGTACTTGATACTATTGCGGGTGGTTCTTATGGTGAGTGCACTTACGTAATGATCGCGGAAAAATTGAAGAAAATTTCCCGAAACAACAAGGCTTGGAGCACTAGTAAGTCAAACACTAGGAGAAATACTTTTTCAGTGGAAGCTACACACAAACCGGCCGCAGATGAGATTCGTGAAGAGATGGCTCAAATGAGAACTGAGCTTGGGTTGGTATTGGAACATGTCACTGGGGTGCAGAGAAAGTTAATGCGATGAATGATTTGACTAAGACACCACCGGCGGTAGATGAATTTTACTATGAGGAAGACTGTTTTACAGTGAATGAGCAGACGGGGGATTTCCGACCAAACTCCCAAGGATCCAATCAGGAAGATTGGCGCCAACGTCAAGGAAATCAAGGTCAGAACTATTGGAATTACAACCGAGAGTGTCACTATGTTTGAAATGGAAACTTCAACCGCGACAACAACTTCAACAGGGGTAACTATGGTAACAAAAATGATCAGAGTGGGCCCTTTGTTCCATCTCAAAACCAGAAAGTAGCTCTTAGGGATGGTGGAGGTAGTATGGCGCGAGTTGCGCATATGTTACAAAAGATGAGGAGGAGGTTTGATGCTAGTGATGAGAAGGCCAAAGAGTTGAGAGGTGATTTAGAAAATATTGGGCAAAAGGTGGATGCACATGCAATTTCAATCAAGATTCTTTAGTTGTAAATGGCTCAATTGTCTTCTAGTGTGAACCCACATCAACCGGGTACTCTTCCTAGCAATGCTGTTCAAAATCCAAAAAATGATGGACATTGTATGGAAGTCACTACTCGAGGTGGTAAGTGAACCATTGATCCACCTATGCCATCTGGCATAGAAGATGATATGAGAAGAGAAGATGAGGTAGTAAAAGCTAGTGGTGACTTGGTAAATAAAGCGGTGAGAGAAGCAGAGATGCCCCAAAAGGTTACTCCTATTCGAAAACCACCACCACCATTCTTTCAAAAGTTGGTAAAAAAGAGCGAGGATGGTAAATATCGGCGTCATATTAATATGTTGAAACAACTTTCCATCAATGTTCCTTTGACAGAATCTCTTGAACAAATGCCTAGTTATGCCAAGTTCATGAAAAATATGGTTAGTTAAGAAGATATCGGTTAGTTTTGATGATGATGATCAGATGCTACATTATAGTGCTATTGCTACAAATTATCTTGTGCAAAATAAAGAAGATCTGGGTGCTTTCACTATTCCATGTACAATCGGGTTATTACACTTTGCTAAAGCATTATGTGATCTTGGGTCAAGCATAAATCTCATGCCTCTCTCCATTTACAAGAAGTTGCATTTGGGTGACCTAAAGCCCACTGTGATGTGGTTACTAATGGCCGATCGAACAGTGAAGAGGCCTAATAGGATACTCCACGATGTGTTAGTGAAGGTGGAGTCATTTATATTATTGGCCGATTTTGTGATTGTTGACTTCGAGGTGGATTTTGAGGTACCTATTATTCTTGGGAGGCCATTCCTTGCTACCGGTCGCACCTTGGTTGACATGGAGAAAGGGCAGATAAAGTTTTGGTTGAACAATGAAGAAACGACTTTCAACGTTTGTAGGTCCATGAGACAGAGTGGTGAGCTCCAATCGATATTTGTGATATCCTACAGAGTTGAGAGTTTGTCGGAGGTTCATATAGAAGAGCGTCTTGGTGTTGAGGCACTAGCGGGAGTGATTATGAATTTCAAAAGTGATGGTATTGAAAAGTATGGGTCATTGGATGCGGCACTTGATCGAGGTGATATTCAATTTAAACCAAAGAAGTTGGAGTTAGATATGAAGCATCGCGAGTCTCCACCCGTAAAACCATCTATTTAGGAGGACCCAAAATTTGAGCTTAAGGCTCTACAACCTTATCTGAGGTATGTTTTCTTGGAAAAGGTTACACTTTGCCGGTAATCATTGCATCGGATTTGAATATGGAGCAAGTGGAGTGTCTTGTAGAGGTGTTGAAGAGGTTCAAACAAGCCATTGGTTGGACTATTGCGGACATTATTGAGATTCCACCCGGTATTTATTCACACAAAATCAAACTCATGCCCGATCATAAGCCAAGTATAGAGCATCAGAGATGTTTAAATCCACCTATGCAAGAGGTAGTGAAGAAGGAGATTATTAAGTGGTTGGATGTTGGAGTCATATATCCGATCACTGATAGTAGTTGGGTATGCCCTGTTCAGTATGTGCCTAATAAAGGGGGAATGACTATGGTCCCTAATGAGACAAATGAGCTTGTTCCAGTAAGGCCGCTGACCGGATGGAGAGTGTGTATGGATTACTTGAAATTGAATGCATAGACTAAGAAGGACCATTTTCCTATGCCCTTCATGGATCAGATGTTGGATAGGCTTGCAGGAAAGGGGTGGTACTGTTTTCTTGATTGTTATTCGGGTTACAACCAAATCTCTATTGCACCGGAATATCAAGAGAAAACCAGTTTTACTTGTCCTTATGGAACTTTCGCGTTCAAGAGGATGCCCTTCGGGTTGTGGAATGCACAGGCTACTTTTTGAAGATGTATGATGTCTATATTCTCCGATATAGTGGAGGAAACCATTGAGGTGTTTATGGATGATTTTTCTATTGTTGGTGACTCGTTTGATTATTGTTTGAGTCACTTGGCCGAAGTTCTCAAAAGATGTGAAGATTGCAATCTTGTGCTAAATTGGGAAAAATGTCACTTCATGGTGAAAGATGGTATTGTATTGGGCCATCGCATCTCAGAGAAGGGTATAGAGGTTGATTAAGCCAAAGTTGAGGTTATAGAGAGAATTCCTCCACCCATCTCTGTAAAAGGTGTGAGGAGTTTTCTTGGGCATGCGGGCTTCTACCGGAGGTTCATCAAGGATTTTTCAAAAATTGCACATCCTCTATGCAAGTTAATAACTTGAGAAAGAGTATAAATTTTATTTTGGTGAATCCTGTCTGAAGGCATTTGGAGAGTTGAAGGAGAAGTTGGTATCTGCGCCTATTATTATTTCACCGGATTGGAGCAAACCATTTCAGGTAATGTTTGATTCTAGTGGGTTGCTCTTGGTGTAGTATTGGGACAAAGAAGGGATAAAATCCTTCACCCCATTTATTATGCCAGTAAAGCCCTTAGTGAAGCTCAAAATAATTATACTGTGACTGAAAAGAGCTCCTTGCGGTAGAATATGCTTTCGAAATATTTCGCTCCTATTTGCTTGGAACGAGAGTTATAGTGCATACTGATCATTCTGAGTTGAGATATTCGATGGAAAATAAAGATGCGAAACCAAGGTTGATTAGTTGGTTATTACTATTGCAAGAGTTTGACTTTGAAGTGAAAGATAGAAAAGGGATCGAAAATCAAGTTGCCGATCACTTGTCCAGCTTAGAGGATGAAGCTAAACGAGAATTGGCTGAAAAGGGTTAATTGAGGATACTTACCCTTATGAGCATGTATTGGCCACTTCTCATGACTTGATTCCATGGTTCCCCGATTTTTCAAATTTCTTGGCTATTGATATCGTCCCATCGGACTTGTCCTTTCATCAAAGGAAAAAGTTCATGCATGACGTGAAAAAGTTCTTTTGGGATGAGCCATATTTTTATAGAAGTTGTGCCGATGGGATTCTTCGTCGTTGTGTGCCGGAAGTTGAGATGCTTAGTGTTTTGGAGGCATGCCATTCCTAACATGTGGGTGGGCATCATAGTGGTGTCCGAACTGCCCATAAGATCTTGCAATGTGGCTACTATTGGCAACCATCCACCAAGATGCTCATGAAATCGCCATGGCATGTGATAAGTTCCAAAGAGATGGAGGTGTTTCTAGAAGGCAAGAGCTCCCTTTATATCCCAATCTTGTAATTGAGTTGTTTCATGTGTGGGGCATTGACTTTATGGGCCCTTTTGTGAGTTCCCATGGAATGAAGTACATTCTTGTGGCGGTTGATTATGTGTCAAAGTGGGTGGAAGCCATAGCACTTGCAAACAATGAAGGGAAGAGTGTCACCGCGTTCTTGAAAAAGAACATATTTTCCAGATTTAGCACCCCTAGGTCCATTATTAGCGATGGAGGATCCCACTTTTGTAAAAAGTTGTTCAAAGGTTTATTGAACAAATATGGGGTTCGCCACAATGTAGCCACTCCCTATCATCCACAGACTAGTGGGAATGTGGAGGTGTTAAACAGAGAAATTAAGCAAATTCTGGCAAAAACAGTGAATGCTAGTAGAACGGATTGGTCAAGGAGGCTTGATGATTCTCTTTGGGCCTACTGGACAGAATACAAGACTTCCATAGGTATGTATCCTTACCAACTTGTATATGGGAAGACTTGTCCATATGGGCGATGAAGAAACTGAATATGGATTGGAATGAAGCCGCGGAACTGAGATTAAATGGGTTGAATGAGCTTGATAAGTTTCGCTTGAAGGCGTATGAAAGTTCAGACCTCTATAAAGAAAATATGAAGAAGTACCATGACCAAAAGATTGAAAAACGTGAATTTGCGGTAGGGGATTTGGTGCTTTTGTTCAACTCTAGGTTGCGCTTGTTTCCTGGCAACTCAAGTCCAAATGGACTGGTCCATTAATGATCACTCAAGTGTTCCCTCTGGTGCGTTTGAGTTGGAGAAGAAGGAGGGTGCAGGGTTCAAGGTAAATGGGAAAAGAATCAAAATCTACCTTGGGCATGCGGAGAATGTGAATGAAGTGGTTGAGGCATACCATCTTGATGAATTCTGAGTAATCACGATTCTTGCATCGTTCTGCGACGTTAAATCAAGCGCTGATTGGGAGGCAACCTATATGTATCCTTTAGCCAACACTAGGTTTTTCTTGTCTTAGTAGGAATAGTCGCATCATTTCGATTTTTACTTATTGTCCTCTATAAATTTTCTTTTATTTCTTGTAAGTCTGTTGGCTAGAGAGTAGTTTGGGTTCGTGTCTAAAAAGTTTCCGGAAAATACAAAAAGACTGGCTTATTGGTTTCTAAATGTACAGGGACCAAATAACCAGATTTCTTTAGAAATTAGTCTGGTCACTGATTGATGGACCAATCGACGGGCCGTCATCCCATCAATGGACTGTCGATGGGATCCGTGGATCCCAGGTTTGTTCTATGTTAGGGATCATTCGATAGAGCAGTTGACCGACCGTCAATTGACTTACCGTCCATCGGCGGGGAATCGTAAGTTCCCCAGATCCAATGACCCGCCCCGCCCCGGCCGGCTATATAATGAATTTAAACTCTTCAGTTACTTTCCCACCTTTTCAAATCTCCCCCCAACTATTCCCCTCCCCATATTCCCTTACTCCCCCACTCACTAACACCTTTAAGCCACCATAATTTCTCTCTGATCTCTCATTCCCTCATCTTCTTCACAATCTCAAAAATTCCCACACCCTTCTCTCCCGAATTCCCCATCCCTCTATTCCATTTTTCCGATCGGTTTTCGAAGAAGGGCTCGGTGGTTGTTGTCACAAAGTTCATCCTCACATTCACTCCGCTACAGTGTATACTTATGAAATTCTCATCCGCTCAATGAATTCTCGTTCATTTTCATGCGAAAATAATGAAAATGTATGTGGGTCTTGATTTCGGGAAAAAATTGCATGATTAACTTGTTAAAATTTGGTCCTTTGTCCATTTGAATGATGGAAAGTGAATGGGTTGGGGGTGCTACTGTCTAAATGGACTCTGAATGTTGTGTGACTTGTGGTTTTCCGACTTAGGGCTTTATAGTATCTTAGAATATAGGATTAAATTAGAATAACCACAGCCCTAGGAATGCCAGAATTGTTGGTTGTTTGCTGTAGAACATGTTAATTGATGTGCTTGAATTTGTGTATGTGTGAGGTGCTAAGGGTGTAGAACAAAATCTGTAGACCCTGTCTATGGACCATCGGTCAATCGACGAACCATCGATGGGGTCCGTCGATAGCCACACATCGACCTAGAACTCTGGAATGACGAAAGTGGACTAGGGTCCGTCGATTAATCGATGGAACGTCTTGCACGTCTGTCGTTTCTAATAGAACCTTTGTCTCTAAAGCTTTCTAAAATCTTGTCTAAGTGGCCAACGACAATAGTGGACTGCGGTCCGTCATTTGATCGACGGAACATCCTGCACGTCAGTCGTTTCTAACATAACCTTTGTCTCGAAAGCTTTCTAAAATATTGTCTATGTGTCAAATGATGGTAGTGGACTACGGTCCGTCGATTGCACGTCCGTCATTTCTAACAGAACCTTTGTCTCTAAATCTTTCTAAATTTTGTCTAAGTGTCCACCGATGGACCCTATCAACGAACCGTCGTTCCATTGACGGACCATCGATAGTGCCCGTCGTTCAGTTCTGCACTTCATTGTGCTTTGTGTTCCAACTTTGGTATTTGCTTCTTTCGAGTGTGTTAAATGTTTATACTTGAACTAATAACCCTCCTTTGCAGGTACAAATGGCCCCCAAGCCCGATATTGTCTACTCTTGAGGACGGTCCAAGTCCATCGCTCCTTCATGTCGGTTGGTGATTGGTTCGTCGGACGATTAGATTGATCTCTAATACGTGCCACCAGGCACCCAGATACCGACACTTGCTGCTAGGACCAATAGGGGAACGCCCAAGAAGGTGGCGTCGCGTAGTCACTGTCTCCCAATATAATGAGGAGCGCACAGTGACCGGCACACCATTTCGGTCTGAGGGGGCTTCCGGGTCTGACAAGTCCCACTCTTCTGGTGCCACTGTTCCTGCTGCACCTGCTCACTCTGCCTCGTCTAATGAGGCCGATAGTGCGGATTCTACTCCAGCACCCCAGTTCGATGTCCCTGCAACGGTTGCTGATCAGCCCAATTGGTGGTGCGTAGAAGGACAATACCAGGTTTGGAAAGATGCTAAGTTGCTCAATGATAAAGGGGTCATGACTCGGACTCTGACAGTCGAGTCGCGGGTTCTTATAGGGAGTCTCCACACGGTCCCTTCTATACATGATCTTTTCACGTGCCATCAGCTCGAGTGGATTGCTAAAAGAGTGGGACGCTACAGTGAGGAGTTGGTGCGAGAGTTCTACGGTTCTGACGTAGTGACTCTCCGGGATCCTTAGATAGGCGGTCTAATCCTTCCAAACAGGCACCACTTACCCATGTTCGAGTCTGTGGCCGCAGGGTAGATATCTCTTTGCCCACCATTCGCCATTTCTTATACGGTGCTGATACAGATGTCACTAGGGACCCTCTCACCCCCGAGTTCGACTACCATTGGAAACTAATTAAGGAGGGTAATTTCCAACGAGACAAGGTTGTGAAAGAGACCACTAATAGGTGGATAGCCCAGCACATTTCCATGGATCGTGAGAGTGAATACTTGGTGCTGGAGCCCAGAGTCCTTATTAAGAAGGCCAACCTCACATATACTGCCAAGTTCATCTAGTATTGGTCCGCCACTGCGTATCCCCCACAGCTGTTGACAACATTCTTTCATGGGATAGAGCAGTCTTGGTTGCTGCTATAGTTTCGGGGTTCAAGGTTTATTTTCCGAGGCTGTTGCTGGCAGTCATCCATGAGAGGGACTTAAAGACCTCGAACACTTACCCCTTTCCCTGTATGATTTTTGAGTTGTGAAGGTCTGCTAGAGTTCACATTTGGCACATTGATGTTCTCAATACTCTTACTGGGACAGTGGACATTGGTCTCATCCGGGTTGAGGCCAATGAGGCGGCACCCAGCAGAGGACCCAGAGTAGAGGTGCGACCGCTAGGTGAGAACTTGGCGGACACGGTTGAGCAAGCCCAAGGGGCTGATCAGGCTACATCAGATCCTACCAACACCACCCTAGTTGAGTCTATCCTGGGCACTAGTAGAGCCTCGAGTTCTTCCGGATCTACACCATCAATAGCACTGGTCCTAATTCCTAGGGTCAAGAAGTTTGTAACATTCCGGAAAATCATATGTGTAATGAAGAGCCTAGTATGCCCTTAGGATATCCTATTGGGGGAACGTAGGCACCCCAGTGCCGAATATTGAGAATTATTGGGCATAGTATAGAAAAATTAGCTAAGGGATTTTAGCCAATTTACTATATATGAATAAGAAATATACTTTTTGGGTTTCCATACCCAATCTATGACTCATTGACCAAGAAGTGTACCTACAATTAAGACCTTAAGCTAAAAACATAGTGGATCTTTTATGCATAAGGTATAAGGTATCCAAATGTCAAGCCTAGTACCATAACACATAGCACATGATCATTTAAAATGATCATGTATATTAATTAGTTCCCAAGGACATGATGAGGGTCCTTGCGACAATAAGTAAACATTCCCAAATAAACCATAAATAATAAATAGTTAGGAAAGTGCAACCAACCCATGTGCAAGCACATGTTCAAAAATATGTGAAGAAGCTGCCAAAGGAGGTGAAATCAGATTCAGCTAATGACATTAGGTCATTCTTGGTCATTGAACTTCATGATCCCGATGAGACTCCTACACTTCATACTAGGAATAGCTGGTGTTTACATCAGCCTACGAATGAATGAAATGAATAATGTGAAGTACGAATGAACGAATGAAGCAGACACTGTGTTTGCTTAAGAATGCCTTCGGGTTGAGGTCCCATATGTTGGGCCCTCACTTGAGATGTCTTAATGCTACATCAACGATTCCAAAGTCTTGTGTAAATGAAATGTATAATATATAAAACATAAAAGTAATGAAATCAATGTCATGATCAATATAGAATTGCTTATGAAAGGTAATGAATATATAGTGTAAAAAATGACTCACTATAAGTTAGGGAAATCATTCCTTAGTCCTTGGATTACTTACATCGATTCATTGTGTGTATGGGACAACAATGAATCATTGCATTTGTAAGAAAAACGTAGGACCAAAAGAATTATTGAACTACACCATAAGAAGAAGAAAAAGACTAAAAAATAATCTAAGTGTACAAAGAGGAGCTCTCGGCCTAAGAGGATCAAAAATCTCAAATCTTCGCCCAAGTTGTTCTAAAATTATGTTGATGATACTGGTGTCTTGAAATCATATAAAAATGACTTGTGTGCTTTGAATGCATTAAAATACATCATATTCATATCTCAATTCACAACTAAAGATTTAGGAAAGTCTAGTGACTAGACTTTCAAGAAATATCATGTTGTTTAGGAAGAGCTTTCTTTGATCATCCATAGCCTTATGTATATGTGTTCATACACCCATACTTAGTACAAGTGGTGTACTAACCCCTACTATTTACTATTTTATAGATGTAGGTTAAGGGACAGATTGACGACTCTTGCAACGGTTTAAACATCAGGGTTTCTCCAGACCATTTGGTAGGTCCTCTTGATTTCGAGGATGCTACAGTTTTAGTCCAGCCTTAGTTTTAGACAAATATAGTGGATGTTGTCCCAAGCGTTTCTTTCAGACTTTCATTTCGAAGCTTTTTTAATAAGGTCGTGTTTGAAAAATGTATTTATGATATTTATAGTATTTCGAATTGATTCTTATGAAAGATGGTTGTTAAATTTATGTTGAGGTTAGTATATGATGAATTCATGAAATAACTATATGAAGTCTATGTATACTTCATACATTTAAAATTTTTAAATTTTCCGCTAAAATTAACCATATGAATGTGATGAATGCAAGATGAGGCTTGTCTGCGACCTTTGAGAGTTCAACGACGCCGGTTGCGATTCGGATTGCAGAATCCGGGTCGTGACAAACTTGGTATCAGAGCATGAGGTTAAAGTACCTAGGAACTAGAGCTCAACACACCGACGTTACGTAGTTTCTAGCTTATGGTTGTGAAGTGTGCCACACTCATGACTTAGAGACTACACAATAATAGGAAATTCTCCTTTTTTTCTACTCTTTATCATGTTATCTAGAGCTTTGACACTTTGTGTAAATATACGTATCTAACTTTCTTATTGTGTGAATGCGTACAAGAATACACACAATAATTAGGACGGCCAAGTGGTCTAAGGCACCAGGCTCAGGATTGGGCCTTACCAGGAAGGGGCCATAATGGCCATAATGGAAATGCCCAACGTGGACGAAAGACGTGTGGTGAGTGTGGTTGTTTGCATGGAGGTGAATGCATGGTAATCTTAAAAGCCTACTATGAGTATTGATGAGGAGGAGAAGGATAAGTTTGCTACATACCAACTTAAGAACATGGCTTAGACATGGATTTGCTTCATAAGTGTTATGATTTAATAGACTATAGAAACATGGTAGTAAGTCTTAAGTTTCCAAATAAGTTGGGCTAAAATGAGAAGGGCGTGGTTCAAATCTAACAGGCCAAATAATTTCCAATCTTAAAGCCAATAAGATGTTATCTAAGGTATTCTTATGCCACTTAGTAAGAGTCGAAGACTTAGAACAAGAAGTTCCTTCCATAGACTCTGTGTCCGTAGTAAATATGGGGTTTGGTAAGAAAGGGAAGTTGAGTCTGAGGTATATAGGACATTACGAGATCTTACAGCAAGTAGGTAAAATTACCAAATGACTTGGCTTTTTGTTCATCCTGTCTTTCACGTTTCGATGCTTGAGAAGTGTCTAGGCGATCCAACGTCTATCCTACTCGTCAATGGGATAGGAGTCGATGGGAATATTTCTTTATGAAGAGGTTCCCATTGCAATTTTGGATCGCCAAGTGAAGTTACTGAAGAACAGGGGGGTTCTCACTGTGAAGGGGTTATGGAGGAACACCCTTGTTGAGGGGGCAAGATAGGAGGCGAGGCCGATGTGGGATCCCCTTACCCTCATTTGTTCAGTTCTTAAGGTTAGATATTCTCTTCCTAAGTATGGTTTATGTTTAAGAAAAATCTAAGTTTTAGTGCTTTTAGTGGATTAGGTATGGTAGGCTACTAATTGTATGTCTTATAATAGCACCATTTGAGTTAAAACGAAGTTATGTTTGCATTTCATGTGTTGTTTGGTGTAGCATAGACATGTTTTTTATGTGTTGCGTGATTTGTGAGGTGCATTACGTTAAGTGTGATTGAGAAGGAAATTCCTCTATCTCAAATATGAAGCTTCAGATAAGCTTGAATGATATGCATCATACAAATAAGTGTGAATCAGATATTCACAAAAGAGAAACGTTTAAGTATGATAAAGTAACCTTCGAAAGTCACCCTCTTTGTTTAAATGACGTGTAAGTGTCATTCGGGGACGAATGTTCCTAAGGAGGGGAAAATGAAACATTCCAAAAAATCAAATGTCTAATTAAGAGAACAGTATGCCCTTAGGATAGCCTATTAGGGGTACATAGGCACCCCAATGCCCAATATTGAGAAATATTGGGCATAGTATAGAAAAATTGGCTAAGGGATATTAGCCAATTTTCTATATACGAATGAGAAATATACTTTTTGGGTTGCCATACCCAATCTAAATTCATTGACCAAGAAGTGTACCTACAATGAAGACCTTAATCTAAAAACACAGTGGATCTTTTATGCATAAGGTATGAGGCATCCAAGTGTCAAGCCTAGTACCATAGCACATAGCACATGATCATTTAAATTGATCATGTATGTTAAGCTGTGCCTAAGGACATGGTGAGGGTCCTTGGGACTATAAGTAAACATTCCCAAATGAACCATAAATAATAGTTAGTTAGGAAAGTGCAACCAACCCATGTGCAAGTACATGTGAAGAAGCTGACAAAGGAGGGGACCACCCTAACCGAATGCGGTTAGGGTAGTTAGGGGGGAAAACGTGCACAAGGGACCACTCTATGTGCGGCCTAACCTCCCTAAAAATTCTAGACTCTAACCTACTGCCTTAAATAACTAAATAACCTGGGAATAACCGAATTGGACCCATTAGTGCACCTGAAAACCTAGGACAAAAACCGGATTGACAATAACCTAGTACTAGTTAAAGAGACAACCTAGTACCTAACCTAGGATTGTCAAAAAGGTTAGTTATGATCCTAACAACTAAGGGGTACTTTATTAATTCCCCTAGTTTACCTAATTAATTAATTTATAAAATTAATTAGTTAATTTAAAAGGTCTAAAACCGAAAATAAAAAGGAAATTTTCAGATTTCGGTTAAGACAAGAAAGGGACAACCTAGTACCTAACCTAGGATGGTCCAAAGAGTTAGTTAAGATCCTAACGACTTAGGGGTACTTTATTAATTACAATAGGCTAATTAATCAATTAATTTATCAACTTAATTAATTAATTTAAAGGGGCAAAACCGAAATCACAAAGCAATATCCAGATTTCGGCTAAAACAAGAAAAAGACAACCTAGGACCTAACCTAGGATGCTCAAAGTATTAGTTATGGTTATAACGACTTAAGTGTACGTTAGTAATTAGCCTAGGTTACTTAATTAATTGAATTTGCCATTTAATTAGTTAAATTAAAGGGGTAAAACCAAAATTCATACTCTAACCTAGTACAACTCAAGAAACATCCTAGTACTTAACCTAGGATGGTCCAAAAGGGTTAATTTTTGTTCCAATGATTTAGGGGAACTTCAATAGTTACCCTAGGTACCTTAATTAATTAAATTAGCCATATAATTAACTAATTAAAAGGTTCAAAACGAAATTCTTAAGAAAAATTTTAGATTTGACCAAGTATTGTGTTTTCCTAGTTCTAATCAATCTAGGAGGGGCTTTTTAATAATTAGTTTATTATTTTATTTAATTAAATTATTAAACCCTGAGTTGAATGAGTTAATATCAGTTCCTAAGACTTATAATCACGTTCAAACTCATAGAAAAGGCGACGCAAAAACAGTAAGCAAAGAATGAATGAAACAGGAAGAAAATTTATCGATTTCTCTAGGGCGATGATTTCAAGGTTTATTCAAGGTTTTGTTCAAGGTGGTCTTCAAAGATTAAGTTCTACAGAAGGTATGGGTTTCATAGATTGGCGGGTGATTCCACCTCTTTACGGTGTGGGGCAGACACTGGATTTCATGATGCTCTGATGATCTATGTCGGTTAAGGTTAAATTTCCCAAAGAAAGAATGAGGCCAACCTAAAAGTATGAAAGATAATGAAATGAACGATACTGAAGGTGTTTGTGCAAGACAATCAGGAGGTGAAATCAAATTCAAGTAATGACATTAGGTCATTCTTGGTCATTGCACTTCATGATCCCGATGTGAGTCTTAAACTTCATTCTAGGTATAGCTAGTGTTTACATCAGCCTACGAATGAATGAAATGAATAGTGTGAAGTACGAATGAACGAATGAAGAAGACTCTGTGTTTGCTAAAGAAGGCCCTCGGGTGGAGGTCCAATATGTTAGGCCCGCACTTGAGATGTCTTAATGCTACGTCAACGATTCCAAAGTCTCGTGTATATGAAATGTATAATATATAAACATGAAAGTAATGATATCAATGGCATGATCAATAGAGAATTTCTTATAAAAGATAATGAACATATAGTGTAAAAAACTACTCACTATAAGGTAGGGAAATTATTCCTTAGTCCTTGGATTACTTACATCAATTCATTGTGTGTATGGGACTACAATGAATCATTGCACTTGTAATTAAAAAATAGGACCAAAAGAATTATTGAACTATAGAACAACAAAAAGACTGAAAAATAATCTAAGTGTACAAAGAGGAGCTCTCGGCATAAGAGGATAAAAAACTCAAATCTTTGCCCGAGTTGTTCTAAAATAATGTCGATGATACTAATGTTTTGTAATCATATAGAAAATGAGTTGTGTGCTTTGAATGCATTAAAATACATCATATTCATACCTCAATTCACAACTAACGATTTAGGAAAGTCTAGTGACTAGGCTTTCAAGAAATATCATGTTGTTTAGGAAGAGCTTTCTTTGATCATGCATAGCCTTATGTGTATGTGTGCATACACCCATACTTATTACAAGTGGTGTACTAACCCCTACTACTTACTATTTTATAGATGTAGGTAAGGGACAAATTAACGACTCTTGCAACGGTTTTGACATCAGTGTTTCTCCAGACCATCCTCTTGATTTCTCGGATGCTACAGTTTTAGCCTAGCCTTAATTTTAGACAAAGCTAGTGGATGTTTACCCTAGTTTTTCTTTCGTACTTTCATTTTGAAGCTTTGTAATAAGGTTGTGCTTGGCCAATGTATTTACGAATATATTCTTTTTCTGTTTCGAATTGATTCTTATGATAGATGGTTGTTATATTTATGTTGAGCTTAGTTTATGATGAATTCATGAAATAACTATATGAAGTCTTTGTATACTTCATACGTTTAAAATTTTTATATTTTCTGCTAAAATTAACCATATGAATGTGATTAATGCAAGATGAGGCTTGTCTGCGACCTCTGAGAGATCAACGACACTGGTTGCGATTTGGATTCAAGAATTTGGGTCGTGACAAAGTTAGAGTCCAAGATGTCCACATTGCTGCATCATATCCATCCTTGGATGTAGAGGTCCATTGTTATGGCGGAGGATCAGATCGAGAAGAAGATTGCCCAGCAAACTAAGAGAAAGATTATGGCAGTCCACCAGCGCCTTGATACGTTCGAGTTGAGAGTTCTCGCCCGGTCAGCCCCTACTATTGATTTGACTACTCTCCAGGATGCTGTGGCAAGTTTGAGGGCTGATGTGGATGACATTTTGGATGTGCGGGTACCTGAGCCTAAGGCCACTGTGGATCTTGCTGAGGATACGATGCTTAGTGCACAATTCTAGACAACCGTTTTGCCACCGCCTCTACCACATGAGCGTGCCAAGAGGTACCAGTCCAGAGCGAATGATGAGTCTTGGGCTAGGAAGAAGGAGCTCACTAAGTTGGAGTCTGTGAGGAGATCTTCTTTGGTAGATGAGGAGGCCCCGCATATGAGGGCTCGTGAGTTGGTTGCTGGGGTGTCTAGCTCTAGGATTGAGGATGTTGAGAGGAGCACTAATGAGGGTGTACACATTGCTGCGGACAATACTGATGGAGCGGGTTCTGGGCAACCAAACATGTCTGCTTGTTGATCTTCGGTGCTATGCACCTCAAGTTAGCTTCACCTACCACCTTATTATTATATTTCTTATGGCTTCGGTACAATTGCATGCATTCTTTTTAGGGGTGGGGTGAATGGAAATTGAGTATTAGAGTGAAGTTTGAGTTGCCCAACTCACGATCCTCTCTTGGGGTTTTCTTGCTTGTGTTCTTTTGCCCCAAGAGACTGGTTATTTTACTATTGAACCGACCAATTTAGTATCTTGTACACAGTATGAATGTGAAATCTGAAGCATGATGGCTAAATACAATGATATGTCATTCTAAAGAGAATGCTTGCATGATTAGGCATAGTGAATGTGAATCTTTTGGCTCTAAGCATGACATAAAGATTCACTACTGCATAACCCTCAAATCGGCTTATCAAACTAGGTTTCTGATAATCTGATAGTGTAATGAAATGTCAAGAGTGTGTGAGGAAATTTGATTGATCCGTCGTTGGTACCTAGCTAAAACATGCCCGGTTAGTCCTGCAAAAAGTAAATAGTGTTAGACATTTAGGAAAGGATCATCGGCCCTTGTTCAAATTATCCAATCTTTAGCCTAAATAAAAGAGAACCAAATGAATCGATCCACTTGTTGATCCAAATCTTTTGATATTTAAATAGATCTTTCTTTTCTACACCAAATTGTCTTCCCTGGGTATAATGTGTTGGCCCTGGTCCCTCCTTGGACATGTGCACCTCAACTTAGGCCAAAAGCATAAGTTGAGGGTGGCTAATGCAGAAACAAACCTCGTCTTGTCCCTGACCCAACATTGGGTACTGTGTACCTGGACTCATGGCAAAGCCATAAGTTGAGGGTGGCTATTATGAGTAATGTCTCAAAAAGACGGGCTGAAAAGAGTAATGTGGAAAAAGAAAAGAAACAGTGTACAAGAGAAGTGACTTAACCAAATAAAATAAAAATAAAAAAAAAAGTGTTGAATGAAAAGAATAAAAGTCACTTCTGCAAAAGAGGGAAAGAAAGGAGAAAACAAGGCAAATGATTTCAAGAAAAGAAAAGTGGGGCATAATTGACGATAAAAGAGGTAGGACGCTTAGGTATAATGTCAAGGAGGGAAACAAGTTACTAAAATGTATCCATATGTATCCTTCTTGACCCTAAGCCTATGTTACAAGCCAAGAAAGTCCTATCGTGATCCTAAGAGTCTGATATAGTGAACTTAAAGCAGTGAAAATAAGGGAAAGTCTATGGACACAAGTATCAATTAGATGTGAAGTTTTTCTGAGCGTGAGTGTTTATTATAATCCATATACTAAAATTTGAAATCACTATGTGAAAAAGGCGGATATTGTTTTTGAAGTGAGAGCACTAGTTTCAATAATGAAAAGTTGGTACCTTCGTGAGAGATAAAAGAGGAGAGGTGTTGGTGTGAGTCTGCGTCATGGTCTGATTCACATGAAGGAACTTAGTGAGCCTAAGAGTAAAAGCATTCACTAAAGCAATAAAAATTCGGGATTGATAGCCATATGATTGTAAAAGCTTAAAAAGAGAGTACTTTCGTACAAAAGGATTGTGGTGAGTCATAATGCGTCGCTTGAGGACAAACAATGAATTTATGTTGAGGGTGTTGATAAGTTGAACTTGATTATTATTGACTCATGTGTGTCATGTTGAGCTCATGTTGTTGTTGTGAGAAGGAAATGCCTCATGAAGTAATGTTTGAGTCTCATAGTTGGTAATTGAAGCATTGAATTGTCTTGATTGAAATGATATGTATTATGTTGTAGTGTATTGATTTTGGTTGAGCTGCTAGTCTTGAGTCTATTCCTTCCATCTAAAGAGTTTTAGAGTCATTCGGGGACGAATGTTCCTAAGGGGGGGTATAATGTAATATATTGAAAATCCTAGACGTGTCGTTAAGCCAAAAATAGGTGTCATGAAGTCTAGACACTATTTTTAAGGTTAGTTTAATGAATATAGGTCATTTAGAGAGTCTAGAAACCAAAACATCCATGACATTCGAAAGTAGGTTCAAAGAGGTACTAGTGTGCTTTGGCCTATTCGACTAGTTTTCAAGAAGTCAAAAATTAACGAAATTTGGTGAAAATGTATGGAACACATGTTAGAGATGTTTGATGGTTGAAACATCCGGGTACGACTCCCCAAGGACCAACCAAAGGACCTTGATGAGGACCCCTGCAGATTGAGGCAACACTGCCTAGGCAGTGTGCATTGACGGAGGGGGCTACGGTCTGTATGTGGACTGAAGGGGAATCGATGCCACCATCTTCACACACTTACACACTTTGAGTACGCCCTCGCCTGCAGAAGTCTCTGAACTCAACGACGGATGTACAGGACGAGAGGGGGATAGGATCGTTGATGTACTGTTGTTTCAGGGTACTTTCAATGATTTTTCCTTAAGTTTAGTGTGTGTCTAAGGACTTTTTGTAGTAATTTAATTTATTTTTATCTGTGTTTGGAGGAAATCTGTCTAAAACAAAAATGAAGAAGACTGTGCTAAAATCAGTGCAGAAGTGTATGACCTACGAAGCCATAGACGGTCCGTCGATCCATCGACGGTCCGTCGATCCATCGACGGTCTATAGGTGGTGATCGTCGACTAGAGGTTCAAACATTTGGAAGCAACTCGGGAAAATCTGACCAAGTGTGGCTCTACGTAAGGATCGACGGTCCGTCGACTGATCGACGGACCGTACTGCCAAACTATCGTTTCAAACAGAGAGTAGTCCCAGTACCCGACTTGAAGAAATCACTAAGTATGGAAGGCCGGAGGCATCGACGGACGGTATGTGAAACGATCGACCGTGTTGTTGGTCCGTCGATTGTAACAGAAAGGATGCAAAAGTGAAGGATGAAGAAAAAGTTAAAGTGTGGACCAACGGAGGCATTCGACGGTCCGTCGTTCTATTGACGGACTGTCAGTTGGGTCGTTGACTAAAGACGCATTTTGGGACAGATTTTCCTTATTTAGAACTCCTTTTAATTTTGGACTTTATTATTATAAATAGGGTTAAAACGTCATTTTTGGGGTTAGACTTTTTATTATTTTTCATACTCTTGTTATTGGAAGTTGAACTTTGGATTTTGGGAATCACTTCAAGTTTCTGGAATCGATTCTTACAATATTTTTTTTAATTCAAGTGATAGTTCTGGATTTTCTTTAAAATTGTCAAAGTAAGTACATGAATTCTTGTTTAACAACAATGAATTGTGTAATTCTAAGCATGGGTAACTAACTCCACAACTAGGGTTGTGGGGACCATGGGTACTTAACAAGATAAAATTAGCTAAATAAGAATTCTAGAATAGGTTCTTGCATGTATTAATAATTCTTTCATTTAGAATTCCTTTTAAAGAGTGCACACGTCAGAACTTTCCCTATTTCTACTTGCCCAACCAAGGAGGTAGTTAATAGGAAAAGAATTATCAACATAGATTTAGTATACACTATGTAATAGGCTAGTCTCAATTGGTGCGAAGTAGTAACATAGTCATACATTGAATATAATGCTTAATATGAGGTAATGGTAAGGGTTAGTAATTAAACGCACGTATCCGGACCAAGGTACGGGGTGAAATTCTCTAGTTGCCGGACTAAGGAATTGGAGATACATAACTTACCACTTTGCATGCAAGACACTAGGAAAGAGTTTTTATAGCTAGGATTATCGCGTTTTGAACCTATGGGGAACACTACACCCTAGTTTCTATCATCATTTGATAAATACCAAAGTTTTAATATTGATACTTGCTTACTAGAAATAATTGAACATTTTTGTTACAAACCCCCCCCCCCCCTTTTAGTTAACTGTTTTCGGAAAAGGCTTGACTAAATAGATGTAATCGTAGATTAAAGTTAAGTCTAAACCATTTTCCTCGTGGGATCGACTCCAACCTAAAAATTGGGTTCTTTACTTGATACGAACGCTTATAATTCTTTAGGGAAGTATAATTTGAGCGTATCACTCGTCGACTCACAGACGGCCCGTCGACGGTGTTCCGTCTGTGAGGGCCTACATTTTTCTACACGTTTTTCATTAACTTCAATTAGTTAGTTAAGGGGTTAGGGGGTTAATTAAGGGATTAAGGGGGTCTAATTAAGTTAGTTAGTAACCCATTAAAGTCCCCAACCCCATTAAACTAAGTAGAACTCTAAAATCAATTCCTCTATCTTCTGTCTACTTTCTCTCTCTATTGAAAGACACCATTAAAGACTAAGATAAGGAAGGGCTTTGGGGTCTGGAAATGGAAGAATTCATATTCAAATCTTTGTCAAAATGTTAAGGTATGAGATCTCTTCACCTTTGAAACCTCTTTCCTCAAAGGGTTCATTCAAAGTGTTTTCAAATCTAGAGTTTTCAAATGGGTTTCATCTAATCTCGAATTTTGAAGTTATGAATTGAGTTGTTGATGATTTAACATGTATCTAACTTGATTTGGGTAATTTTTTATGGTCTTGCCTAAATTGAAGAACATGTTCCTAAGTCCCTAACCTAGGTTGTGATCTTGATTTATATTGTATATTGTTCATTCAATTGACTTTGTTAAGGGTTTAACTACTAGATGATGTTGTTATGATAATTATGAATTAATTAGGGTGATGTATAGTTTTTTAAGGATCATAACGGTGAGAGATAGGATAATACATATTGCGGAAGCTTCAGAATTTACAGAAGAAGAGAAGTAAAAACATTTTATGAAAAATTACAAAGTGTCTTGTTCTTTTTCCGTGTTTCTTTCTTCTCTACGGATGAAGTCTTAAATGGACTTGAAAGGATAAGGGAAATCTAAAAGCTTTTCTTCTGATTGGCTGTTGATTTTTATGTTGCTTTTGATAAAGCAAAGTATTTTGTTTTCTTTTGAAAAGCATCTTCACCTTTATCTTTTGATAAGGTTATGTCTGCCATTCTTGTCGGCCATAATTGTTGATAATGCCATTCTTTGCGGGTCCTGACAGAGTCCACTTGATAATTTAATCAAAAGGAAATTCCATCTCTTTGAGACTCTTCCTTTTCTTTCTAGATAATTCTAGCTCTATGAGCCTCTATCTGAAAGACTAGTTATTCCGGATTTTAATATCCTCAACTAGTGATTAATCGTAAAATGGATCTAAATAAGACTGTGCCAAAACTTTAGGTTTTAACATGTCTCCATTATCGTCACTTTTAGAGGACGAAGCTTCTTCAAGGAGTTTCATTATAGGCTGTTCATTATCTTCAGAGTCTAAGTCTGACAAGGCCTTTTGTAATCTTATCTTCAGTTCATTCTTAGATAAAGATTTCTGGGGATATCTTCTAGAGGTCGATTGGTTGATGATTGCAGCTTCTTTTGGAGCTGGAGACCATCCTTTAATTAGGACTTCCCTTGACAGATACTTGATCCTGTCAAATTCTGCAATACAGAAAGTCCAACTAATAATATAACAAATTCTCTTTTGAATAAAATAATTACATAGTTTTATATTCTCTGGGAGAGAAGATATGTCTTGATCTAGCTGAAAATGGATGAATTTGTCAGCGAAGTTTTTTGGTAGAACTTGTCTATTACCGCCAAAATAGTTCCACCATTTGTAAAACCATCTTAGGATGACTCTCTTGGTCACCTCTGGACTATAATTGACAAACCACGTGTGAGTAGTTGGCCTAAGATATAGGAAGTTGAACCAGGCTGATATGTAGTCATGCCTATTGAATGTTTGAGGTTTGTGTTCCCTCGATAGATTAATAGGGGTGTGCAAGTGATCTACCTGCCACTCAAAAGGAGATAAAATTTTCTTGATAGTTACTTTAGAGTAAGCAATACTATCAGGATCAGACCTATCATTAAGTTTGTGTTCAACTTCAATTGAACCAGTATCAACAAGTATGAATTCGAAGTATCTTCTTGTTTTTAGTGGATTATCAGTATCCACATAATTTCTGTTAGAAAATAGAGGTTTAACAAGATGTTTTACCTCAAAATTTTCATATTCTTTGTCAAGGGCCAATATTGGAGAGACCTGCAAAGAGATGATTTCAAAGGTTTCTTTTACCTTTGGAGTTTTATCTCTAGTTGAGGCGGTACTTGGTGCAACTGCTTATTTGAAGCTCTCTGGAGCTTTCATAGTGTAAGAATGTTTGGTTTGGGGGGAAGAGAATCTGGGTACTCCTGATGGCGAGTGTGAGCAAGGCTCTATGATTTGTTTAAAGGGTTTATTAGAGCTCGGAGGCAAAGGAGGAAAAGGAGTTATTGAAAAGGCTGGGTTTATGGGTGGTAAGCTAGCTAAAGCTGAGTATTTGTTTTGGTCATTCGATGATGGCCAGATAGCAAATGGTTTGGCTGAAGGTTTTCCTTCAGGACTCTTTCCTTTTATTCTTGAAGGGGCTCCCTGTTATGGCTCTTGAAGAGGGCCTCATGATGATTTTCCCTGCAAGAATTCTCGCGTTAGAAAGTCTGGCAAAAAATTATTTATTCCTTTAATAAATTCGATTTGAAAATCGAAGCTGGATAATAAGGCTTGCCACCTAGAAAAAATTTGTTTAGAAACAAGATTTTTAACATCTTTCTGCAGAATTTCTTTAGCAGATTTGCAATCTACTCTATGAAAGAATTCTTTATTAATAAGATCATCTTGGAATTTAGTGATGCAGAGAACTATAGAAAGAACTTCATTCTTAATAGTACTATAATTCTTTTGTGCTGAATTCCAGATTCCCGAGGTATAACAAACTAATTGTTATGATGAATTTGGGGTTGTTCTCGGTTTGAGGATACCACCAATTCCTATATCAGATGCAACAGTCTCTACGATCATAGAATAGTCTGGGTTAGAAATACCTAGACAAGGAAGGCTTTTAACCATAGATTTAAGAAGAAATCCTGTACAATATTTTAGTTAACTTTGATTAAAGCAAGTTAAAGGCCATGGTTTCTTATTATCATGTTGAGGTTTTGTCTCTGCATAAGTTTGAGTGTGCCGATTAATCTCCGGCTTAAGGACTTGGTTAGCCTGAAACTAGATCATTGTAAGTCCAGTAAGACCCATTGGGGCAGGCGGCCGATTTTTTTGCGTGATATAAGTTGAGTAACGTCCAAGGACAATTGAAGACTCTGTAGAAATCTTATTTGCAACTACTGAGCATATCAAAGATAATGATGCTCGAAGAAGCTATCTTTTGGAGCTTCAAAAGCTTGTCACTAAACAGAAAGAAAAAGAAGTTGCAAAGAATGTAACTCCTTTCAGCATGAAGCAAATCATGCAAAGATATACAGATAAGAGGGAAGAACCTTCTATCAATGAACTTTGAGCAGAAGTTAACTCCCTCAAAGAAGAAGTTCGAGAAGTTAAGTCAAGACTTAACAAAATTGAAATTGATGCTTTTGCAAAACAATTTCTAAAGGATGCTGAAGTATCTCTTAAAGGAAAAGAGATTACTACTTCAGATAACGAAGATGAAGATAACAACTCTTCCAATCAATCATCCCCTTCATCACCTAAAGGTATTGAAGATGCAGGTATTAGTATGATCACTAAGGTGAGACCTCAGAGTTCTCACATTATGATTAAGTTAGTAGTTAATTCTAATTTTGTACTTAACAAAAGTGTTATTGTTGAAGGTTTACTTCCAACCAAGTACCTCCAGAAGGGAAATACCAAGTTATACAGCTCGACTGGTGAGCGTATCTGTATAAATTATAAACTTTCAAATGCTCATATCTGTAATGACGGTATTTGCCTTGCTAATGATTTTGTTATAACTAAAAACATTAATAAGGAGATTATTTTGGGCATACCTTTTATTACCCATATCCAACCTTATATTTCAGACTTTGAATCAATCAAAACAAAAATTTTAGGAAAAGAAATTTCGTTTCCTTTTATCAAGACACTTTCTCTTGAAGAAAGTAATTTTTTGCATAAACAAACTGCATTTAAAATAAATCAAATTTGCTTTTTAAAAGAAGATATTAAAATTAAGAAAATTGAGCAAATTTTACAAACCCCGGGAATGGTTGCTAAAATTGCCAATCTTCAAAAGAATTTTGAAAGTGAAATTTGCTCAAACACTTTTTGGATCGAAAATCCCATATTATAGATTTACCATATATTAATGGATTTGATGAAAAGGCCATCTCTACGAAAGCTAGGCCTATTCAGATGAACCATGAATTAATGGAAATCTGTAAGAAAGAAATTAATACTCTTTTGAGTAATAAAATTATTCGTCCTTCAAAATCACCTAGGAGTTGTTCAGCATTTTATGTTAACAATGCAGCTGAACAAGAATGAGGTTCCCCAAGACTTGTTATTAATTACAAACTTGAAACTCAGTTTTAAAATGGATTCGTTATCCAATTCCTAAAAAAAGGGATCTTTTAAAACAAACTTTTAAAGCAAATATTTATAGTAAATTTGATTTAAAATAAGGATTTTGGCGAATTCAAATTGCTGAACAGGATAAATATAAAACAGCTTTCAATGTCCCGTTTGGACAATATGAATGTAATGTCATGCCTTTTGGGCTTAAAAATTCCCCATCAGAATTTCAAAATATTATGAATTCTATATTCAATCATATTAGTCATATTTCAATTGTTTATATTGATGATGTATTAATCTTTTCCGAGGACATTGATTCTCATTTCAAACATTTAAATGTTTTCTTTAAAATTGTTAAGCACAATGGATTAGTTATTAGTGCTAAAAAGATTAAATTATTTCAAACAAAAATCAGATTTTTAGGACATGATCTTTATCAAGGTACCTATACACCAAATTGCAGATCAATTGAGTTTTCTGATAAGTTTCCCAATGTTATTTTGGATAAAACTCAGTTGCAAAGATTTTTAAGAAGTCTCAACTATGTAGCTGATTTTATTCCCAAAGTTAGGCATATTTGCAAACCTCTCTTTGATAGGTTAAAGAAGAATCCTTCACCCTGGAGTGTTGAACAAAACAATGCTGTTATTCTTTTAAAGAGTATGGTTAAAAATCTTCCATGCCTTGGTATTCCTAAAATAAGAGATCGATGTGAAGGTAAAATTCCATATTCAGAAATGAGAATCAATGTCCACGGAAAAGATTAATACATCATCAATATAAACAATTGAAATATGACTAATATGATTGAATATAGAATTCATAATATTTTGAAATTCTGATGGGGCATTTTTAAGCCCAAAAGGCATGACATTCCATTCATATTGTCCAAACGGGACATTGAAAGTTGTTTTATATTTATCCTGTTCAGCAATTTGAATTTGCCAAAATCCTGATTTTAAATCAAATTTACTATAAACATTTGCTTTAAAAGTTCGTTTTAAAAGATCCCCTTTGTTAGGAATTGGATAACGAATCCATTTTAAAAGTGAGTTTAATGGTTTCTAATTAATAACAAGTCTTAGGGAACCTCGTTCTTGTTCAGCTGCATTGTTAACATAAAATGCTGAACAACTAAGGTGATTTTGAAGGACGAATAATTTTATCACTCAAAAGAGTATTAATTTCTTTCTTACAGATTTCCATTAATTCATGGTTCATCTGAATAGGCCTAGCTTTCGTAGAGATGGCCTTTTCATCAAATCTATCAATATATGGTAAATCTATAATATGGGATTTTCGATCCCAAAAAGTGTTTGGAAATTCTGAGCAAATTTAACTTTCAAAATTCTTTTGAAGATTGGCAATTTTAGCAACCATTCCCGGGGTTTGTAAAATTTTCTCAATTTTCTTAATTTTAATATCTTCTTTTAAAAAACAAATCTAATTGATTTTAATGCAGTTTTTTTATGCAAAAATTTACTTTCTTCAAGAGAAATTTTCTTGATAAAAGGAAACGAAATTTCTTTTCCTAAAATTTTTGTTTTGATTGATTCAAAGTTTGAAATATAAGGTTTGATCTGGGTAATAAAAGGTATACCCAAAATAATCTCCTCATTAATGTTTTTAGTTATGACAAAATCATTAGCAAGGCAAATACCGTCATTGCAGATATGAGCATTTGAAAGTTTATAATTTATACAGATACGCTCACCAGTCGCGCAGTATAACTTGGTAGTTCCTTCTGGAGGTACTTGGTTGGAATTAAACCTTCAACAATGCAATTATGATCTGCACCACTGTCTAACAAAGCAATTTTGTTAAGTAAAAAATTAGAATTAACTACTAACTTAATCATAATGTGAGAACTCTGAGGTCTCACCTTAGTGATCATACTAATACCTGCATCTTCAATACCGTTAGGTGATGAAGGGGCTAATTGATTGGAAGAGTTGTTATCTTCATCTTCGTTATCTGAAGTAGCAATCTCTTTTCCTCTAAGAGATACTTCAGCATCCTTAAGAAATTGTTTTGCTAAAGCATCAATTTCAATTTTGTTAAGTCATGACTTAACTTCTCGAACTTCTTCTTTGAGGGAGTTAACTTCTGCTCGAAGTTCATTGATAGAAGGTTCTTCCCTCTTATCTATATATCTTTGCATGATTTGCTTCATGCATAAAGGAGTTACATTCCTTGCAACTTCTTTTTCTTTCTGTTTAGTGACAAGCTTTTGAAGCTCCAAAAGATAGATTCTTCGAGCATCATTATCTTTGATATGCTCAATAGTTTCAAATAAGATTTCTGCAGAGTCTTCTGAGAGTACTCGGACAGATTGACTATCACAATGACAATATGCTCCCTGGCAATTGCAGTCTTGTCCACTATCTTGAGCAACATTGAGGAACTCTTCGTCCTCAGTTTCTTCTTCTGAAGAGGAAGATGAATCTGATTCTTCCTCGTTTAGTATAGACAGAAGTTTTTCCTTAGATTCTTCATCTACTTCAAGAAGATTGATCTTCTTCCTTTTTCATTTCTTTCTCGGACAATCAGGAGACTTGTGTCCATACTTTCCACAAGTCCAACACTTGTCTTCTTTGGATGTGTTGCGAGACGTTTTCTTACTTCTCTTTCTTTTAGAATATCCTTTCCCTTTTGAGGATCTTCCTTTAGGTGACGATTTTCCAGATTGTTCTTTCTTTGAAACCTTTCTTGCTGAAGGGGGTTTTAGACTTGGGAAACCAAAGTCTTGACAAAAACTTCCAAGTTATACTTGAAAATTTTTTTATCTTTCTTAAGCTGTTCTTTTAGCTTCAAATCAGTACATAGCTCCATTGCTACAAAATGAATCAAACTCGTAAGATCTCCATAAGTCATTTCTGAATATGGAATTTTACCTTCACATTGATCTCTTATTTTGGATCGAACCTTTTCTGCAAAATGGGGAGGTAATCCACTGAGGAATCTCTCTTTCCAATAATCATTGTTGCAGTCATCTCTTAGCATTACCTTTGTAATAAACATATCTTTATACCACGTGAAATCTGTCAATTTCTTGCAGTAAAGATTGTTTAATATTTCCAAACTTCTGTCTTTAAATAATCGTGTTTCCCCCACGAAATGTTTAGCAATGCTGTAAAGTAGAGTTGCAGTTGCATCCTCAACTACCTCTAAAGATGTAGTAGTTTGACCTCCTTCAGTCTTAACAACATTCTTGCTTGCAACAGCATCAAGAATCTCATTTTTATTTTGTTCTGTGAGATAATTGTCCCACAAATTTCTTAGAGTATCTGTAAAACCTGCAACTATCCTGTTAGCTGCTTGCTTATCGGTGGCACTCTTCCATTTATAGGTTGTGATGTTCATGCCCATCTCTTGTAGTTTATTATAGATTTGACTATCAGCCATACAATCTATATTCCATTCATTATACCTGTACCATCTGCAACACTCCGGGGATGCATATTGTTCTCTTCAAACTGGATATCAGGAAAAGAAGGTCTGGGATAAAAGTTTTTGGAGTGAGGAAGTCTATCCTTAATAGCTCCAACCTTCTCTCCCTGAGTAATCTTAATTCTCTTAAGTTGCTCATTAATCCTTTCTAGAATTTCTGGAGAGTTGTTGAAATCATTTGCTGGCTTAGAAAAATCCTCTGGGAAAATTATGGATTTTGAAGATAGGATTAGTATCTAAGTTGAAACCTGATTTGGAAGTGTTAGGTTGTGGAGCCTGATTAATATATATAACTGTTTACGCGGTTTAACCTATTTATTCTCTATTTATTCTCTGTAACCAAAAATACTCTAATTTATTAATATAAATATACCCCACCGCAGTGGAAGTTTACTCACGGGGTGTTACCACGAAATATTGGGTTTTCTCTTTCTCTCTCTAGATATCTCATCTCTTTCTCTTAAAAGTTGTTGTGTTCTTAATTCATCAAGTGTGTGTGCGTGAATTCGATCCTAACAACTGGTATCAGAGCTAAGAAGATTCAACACGATCACTGAAGATGGATAGTTCAAAGCTTGGAATCGAGAAGTTTGATGGATCCGATTTCAGTTTCTGGAAGATGCAGATCGAAGATTATCTTTACCAGAAAGATCTTCACGAACCATTAACCGGGATGAAGCCAGAATCCATGACGGAGGAGAAGTGGAAACTCAAGGATCGCCAGGCTCTAGGGTTGATCCGTTTGACTTTGTCAAGAAACGTGGCGTTCAACATCGTGCAGGAGAAGACTACGTCCGGTCTGTTGAAGGCACTGTCAAACATGTATGAAAAACCATCGGCAATGAACAAGGTATATTTGATGCGTAGATTGTTCAATTTACAGATGTCTGAGAATGGATCCGTTTCTGATCATATAAACGAGTTCAATATGATTGTGAGTCAACTCAATTCTGTGGATATTAATTTCGAAGGTGAAATTAAGGCGTTGATTTTGATGTCATCTCTGCCCGAGTCTTGGGATACTGTTGTTGCTGCGATTAGCAGTTCCCGTGGATCTGAGAAACTGAAGTTTGATGAAATTCGTGATGTTGTTCTTAGAGAAAGTATTCGCAAATGAGAAGTGGGAGATTCATCGGGCAGTGCTCTCAGCGTTGACCGAAGGGGGAGAAGTAAGACGAAAGGACAAAATCAACATGGTCGATCAAAATCAAAGAGTCGAGGAAAATCCCAGAACAGATCAAACGTGACTTGTTGAAACTGTGGAGAAAAAGGGCGCTTTCGGACGAACTGTACAAAGCCAAAGAAGAAACAAAATCAGAAATTTGGAGATGACAATGATTCTGTAAATTCAGCAGAGGACATTGGGTATGCTCTAATCCTTAGTGTGAACAGCCCAATTGAATCATGGATTTTGGATTCTGGTGCATCTCCATTCGTCTCCAAGCAAGGAGTTGTTCCAAAATTTCAAATCTGGAAATTTTGGAAAGGTATATCTTGCTGACAATAAAGCCTTAGAGATTGAAGGAAAGGGGGGTGTTTGCATAAAGACCACCTCGGGAAACCAGTGGACATTGGAGGATGTCAGATATATTCTTGGGATCAAGAAAAATCTGATCTTTGTTGGTCAGTTGGATAGCACGGGATATGCAGCAGAGTTTGGGAAAGGTTCGTGGAAGATTGTGAAAGGTGCTATGGTAGTAGCTCGTGGCACCAAATATGGAACCTTGTACACCACTTCAGGGTGTATTAACATGGCCGCTGCTGCTGAAGGTGCTTCCGGTTAATGTCTGTGGCACAACAGACTTGGACACATGAGTGCTAAAGGAATGAAGATGCTGGTTGCAAAAGGAGCATTAGAGGGTCTGAAGTCTGTTGATATGGGTCTTTGCGAGAGCTGTGTTATGGGCAAACAGAAAAGAGTAAGCTTCACAAAGACTCCTAGAGAGCCAAAGAAAGTGCGGTTGGAAATGGTCCATACAGATGTTTGGGGACCATCTCCAGTATCATCACTTGGAGGATCCAGATTCTATGTTACCTTCATTGATGATTTCAGCAGGAAGGTATGGGTTTACTTCTTGAAGCATAAGTCAGATGTGTTTGCAACTTTCAAGAAGTGGAAAGCTGAAGTTGAGAATCAGACCGGTTTGAAAGTCAAATGCCTAAGGTCTGACAATGGAGGAGAGTATGACAAATCAGAGTTCAAGGCATTCTGTGCAGCTGAGGGAATCAGATTGATGAGAACAGTTCCTGGTAAGGCAAGGCAGAATGGAATTGCTGAGAGGATGAACAGAACATTGAATGAGCGTGCAAGGAGTATGAGGATACACTGTGGGCTGCCCAAAACACTTTGGGCGGATGCTGTGAGCACAGCTGCATACTTGATCAACAGGGGACCATCAGTTCCTTTAGGGTTCAAGATTCCAGAGGAGGTGTGGACAGGAAAAGAACTCAAGTACTCACACTTGAGGACTTTTGGTTGCACTGCTTATGTTCATGTTGATCCAGAAAAGAGAGACAAGCTTGATGCCAAGACTGTGAAGTGCTACTTCATAGGCTATGGTTCTTATTTGTTTGGTTACAGGTTTTGGAATGATAAGAACAGAAAGATCCTGAGCCATTGTGACGTGACATTTGATGAGTCTGTCCTGTACAAGGACAGAGAGCAGAAGCTTCTAGAGATTACAAAGCAAGTGGGAGTTGAGGTTGAGTTGGAGAAGAGTAACCCCAGAGATGTCCAAGCAGATACTCAACCAAAATATACTGAAGAATCTGAAGTGGAGCAAGTTACACCTGAGCAGGTGTTAAGGAGATCATCCTGAACCATGAGGGCACCAGATATGTATTCACCTTCATTACACTATGTATTGCTGACTGATGAGGGGGAACCAGAGTCTTTTGATGAGGCCCTACAGGTGGAGGATTCGATCAAGTGGGAGCAAGCCATGGATGATGAGATGAGGTCACTTGAGAATAACGACACATGGGTGTTGACTGAGTTACCTGCAGGGAAGAGAGCTTTGCTGTACAAGTGGGTGTTCAAAATCAAGACTGAACCAGATGGCAAAAGAAGGTTCAAGGCTCGTTTAGTGGTTAAAGGATATTCACAAAGGAAAGGTATTCATTATGCTGAAATATTTCTCCTGTTGTGAAGTTAACCTCTATTCGAATTTTGTTGAGTATTGTTGCATCAGAGAATTTGCATCTAGAGCAAATGGATGTAAAAACAGCGTTTTTACATGGAGATCTTGACAAAGAGATCTATATGCAGCAACCGGAAGGATTTGTGGTTCCAGGCAAGGAACACATGGTGTGCAAGCTCACCATGAGCTTGTATGGACTAAAGCAAGCACCAAGGCAGTGGTACAAGTAGTTTGACTCCTTCATGACCAAGAGTGGATTCTGCAAAGCTGAAAAGGATCCTTGTTGTTACTTCAAGAAATACACTGATTCATATGTCTTTCTACTCTCTTGTATGTGGATGATATGTTGATTGCAGGATCAACTATTAGGGAGATTAACAATCCGAAGACAAGATTGTCTGCAGCGTTTGAGATGAAAGATTTGGGTCCAGCGAAGCAGATTTTGGTGATGAAGATTTCTCGGGATAGATCTGCTGGCACTTTAGATCTATCTCAGGAGTTTTACTTTGAGAAGGTGCTGAGAAGATTCAGGGTTAATGATGCTAAACCCAGGACCTCTCCATTGGAAAATCACTTTAAATTGTCAAAGAAGCANTCACCCAAGAGTGCCGAGGAGCGTGATCATATGGCACTTGTTCCATATGCTTCAGCAGTTGGTAGTTTGATGTATGTTATGGTCTGCACTAGACCTGATATAGCACATGCAGTGGGAGTTGTTAGCAGGTACATGGCAAACCTTGGGAAAGAGCATTGGGAAGCTCTGAAGTGGCTTCTGAGATATCTGAGAGGTACATCCAGTACTTCACTTTGTTTTGGCAAAGGCAATGTGACTCTACAGGGTTTTGTGGATGCTGATCTTGGTGGGGATGTTGACTCGAGCAAGAGTACATCCGGGTAGATTTACACCATAGGTGGAACAGCAGTGAGTTGGATGTCCAGGCTTTAGAAGTGTGTTTCTCTTTCATCTACTGAAGCTGAGTATGTGGCAATAGCTGAAGCTGGGAAAGAGATGATATGGCTGGCAGATTATCTGGAGGAACTGGGCAAGAAGCAGAGCGAGAAGATTCTTTACTCAGATAGCCAAAGTGCCATACAGTTGGTTAAAAATCCAGTCTATCATTCGAAGACAAAGTACATCAGAAGGTGATACCATTTCACTCGCAGGGCAGTGGAGGATGGTGATATGTGCTTGGAGAAGATAGAGGGTGCAAAGAACCCGGCAGACATGTTGACGAAATGTGTTGATGTTGGGAAACTGGGGTTATGCAAAACCTCGGTTGGTCTTCTGTAGTTGTTGCTACAGATGTTGCGGCGCAGTAAAGATGTTGATAATGAAGAGATTTTTTTTTTGAGAACTGTAATTTTTGGATGACTGAATCAGTCTCCAAGTGGGAGAATTGTTAGGTTGTGGAGCCTGATTCTCTGTAACCAAAAATACTCTGATTTATTAATATAAATATTCTCTATTTATTCTTTGTACCCAAAAATACTCTGATTTATTAATATAAATATACCCCACCGCCGTGGAAGTTTACTCACGGGGTGTTACCACGAAATATTGGGTTTTCTCTTTCTCTCTCTAGATATCTCATCTCTTTCTCTTAAAAGTTGTTGTGTTCTTAATTCATCAAGTGTGTGTGAGTGAATTCGATCCTAACAGGAAGAACTGGGTTTGTTATCGATCTGGCTGGTACCACTATAATTATATTTTGAATCCTCAATTTGTTTGGAAACAACATGAAGAACCTGATTAGTATAATTATTTTGTTCAAAAACTTTGTTTATTTCTTCAATAGTCACAAAGCTATTTTCCTTATGTTCTGAAGGTTTTTTGAAAGGCGCTGCTTTCAAAACATCCTTTCTATAAGGGATGTTTATACCTTCAAGAGGAGGAGTAACACTTTCGACAACCTTGTCTCTGGTATGCCATCTGTTTACCAAAACCTGAAGCGATGAATTGGATTCACCGATTTGGCCTGTGATTTCAAACCATTTGAAGAATTCATATTCTGTTTTGAATCTCTTCATATCCTTAAACCATTTGTCGTTGAACAAGACTCTCTGATCTCTTGTGTATGTATCTATATACCAAGCTTTCTTTAAAGCATGCTTAGGGCTCATTCACCACTTATTAATCTTTTTTATGTCAAGAGTAAATTTGTCGACTGACTTAATAACCCCTTTAGAATCAATTTTCTTATGAGGAGGAGCTTTAATTTCACTAGGAGTAGGACTTCCTGCAAAAGAAGAATCATAATAAACCTTGGGGATGGTTTGGGCGAAATCTACCCCGCGGAATTTACCCTGTTGTTCTGAAACCTCAATGGTTTCATACAACTCTTCTTCTCCCTCCTGGGTCTTTGAAGTAGAAGGCTAGCCATAGACATTCTTCTACTGGAAGACTCTTGGCCGAAAGAATTGGATCTAAGAAACTTAAGGTTAACAGATCTATCTGCAAATTGAAGAATACTTTCTAGGGAAGACCTAGAAGGCTGAACCGGAAGAGGTTCAGTGATAGATTCAAATTTCCAACATTCATCGGAAAGAATCTCATTCCACTTTAACATTCTGGGCACAAAAGTAGTGTTATGCTCTTGGTTAGATTCCATAAGCCTAGTAACACCTTTGGGACTAGAGTTAATTGCCTTAGGGGCAATAGTGGTTTTCATTAGCTTGTAATATACCCGATATATTACAGCTAAATCTCTGGTTCCTAATTTGCTATTCATATTCTTGGTTTTGACATTAAGTGTCAAGGTATCAAGAATATTAGGCTCTTCTATCTCTACAGAGAAATTGGGATAACAATTGAAGTACCCCTAAGCTAGATTACATTCTAAGATTCCTAACAACGAATCATCAATATTGAGAAGTCTAGCATCTCTAAGCATTAAACAAATAGGAATATTTAAGCCTTTACGCAAAAGAGGTTTAACTGCTACCTGTACAAGACCAATATCAAGAAATTTAAATTCTTTCCTACATCTGTCTATGTCAGCAGCAATTAACAAAAAGAGTTATTGAATTGCAGAGGTTGATTCACAAGTTTTTATATTAAAACTTTTAAACAAACTAAAATTACCTATTTGGTAAATCTTATTAATCGGTTCTTTAGGAATGTACCAATTTTGTAAACGCAAATCTTCTTTAGATATAGAACAATTAACAGAGTTAACAATATTGTTGCTATTCATGAGAACAAACAGTTGTCTTTAGGCATGAAAGAACGTCAAGGATAAATTAAGCAATAAGAATAATTTTAACAAAGATTATCAAACTTATGAAAATTTAACTATGATTATTGTAAATCTAAAGAAATTAAAGCAGTGATTATCTAGATTATATAAAGGTTAACAATGATTTAACAATTAAATTGGCCTTGGACGTTACTCAACTTATATCACGCATGTTGGATATTACAAGTCTTTGGCAAGTCATATTGTAGGACGGATCACCAAAAGATCGGCTGTCTGCCCCCATGGGTCTTACTGGACTTACAATGATCTAGTTTCAGGTTAACCAAGTCCTTAAGCCGGAGATTAATCGGCACACTCAGACTTATGCAGAGACAAAATATCAACATGATAATAAGGAAACCATGGCCTTTAACTTGCTTTAATCGAAGTTAACTAAAATATTATACAGGATAATAATAGAGCTATAAACTCTTAAGATTACTATAATCAAAGATAATAGAACATAAGCTGGATAATTACTAAGTTAAGATTATTTTATTATCTTAATAATCACATGATTTCTAACAGCCTAGAAAGCCTAAGGATTTAGCTACTCATGCTAACAACTAACGCCATTAACATGGCTCTGATACCATTTATAACTTACAAAATTAGAAAACTTTATTCCGTATATTGCATAATGTTTATAGAGAGAGAGAGCATTCAAGAAAAATTTAGTGTTCGAAAACATTCTGATGCCTTCAATGGGAAAATACAAAGTCTTATATAGACTTTAAAAGATAAAAGGAATCTCAAAGCCCTTCTTTCGATTGGTTGTAGAAGATTGCTTTATCCGTTCCTTATCTTTGCTTTTGGGAAAGCATTAGCTTTTACAGCTGTCTTTTACTTTGCAGCTGTCAGTTGTTACTTTTTGAAAAGCATCTTTGACTTTAGGGACCTTTTGCTTTGTCGATCACTACTGATTAAGCTTTAGCCAATCATGTCGGCCATGCCTGTCGGTTATCCGAGTCCATCTGATTAATATGATAAAGATTCCGTCTCTTTGAGACTCCTTTATCTCTTTCTAGATAATTCTAATCATTAATGATCTCTATCTGAAAGACTAATTATTCCGATTTTAATATCTCAATTAGAAATTAATCAAATGGATTTAGATAGGATCTTGCCAAGTCTTTAGGTGTTAACATCTCGCCATTATCATCACTTTGTGATGAAGCTTCGTCATGAAGTCTTTTAATGGCTTCTTCATCTGGATCATCCTCCAATTTAGACAAGGCCTTTTCTAACCTTTTCTTCAATTCACTCTTAGAGGGTGAAGGACGTGATGAAACGGAACCAGACCACCTTGATCCATATGTTGAAAGATGAGAGATTGGTTCAACATCATCCAACACAATACCCAACGTCAGAGGAGCTTAGTATTAGAAAGATCAAGTTCAAAGCATTTGCCTTGGGTGGTCATCAGATTGCTCGCCGTGTTTGGAAAGATTATTATGCTAAGGTGGATGTTGTTGTATACTTGGTGGATTCCTATGACAAAGAAATGTTTGCTGAGACTAAGAATGAGCTGGATGCTCTCCTCTCTGACAAGTCGTTGGCCACTGTGCCATTTCTTATATTGGGTAACAAGATAGACATTACTTATGCTGCCTCCGAAGACAAATAGTGTTACCATTTGGGGCTAACAGGCGTCACCACTGGCAAGGGGAAGGTAAACCTGGCAGAATCCAATGTCCGTCCACTTGAGGTGTTCATGTGCAGCATAGTCCGCAAAATGGGTTATGGGGAAGTCTTCAGGTGGATGTCTCAGTACAT
Source organism: Solanum pennellii (assembly GCF_001406875.1). Taxonomy (NCBI): domain Eukaryota; kingdom Viridiplantae; phylum Streptophyta; class Magnoliopsida; order Solanales; family Solanaceae; genus Solanum; species Solanum pennellii. Next base: position 33,761,329 of record NC_028645.1, on the reverse strand, counting down.
CAAGTAATCAAGTCTAGGGAGAGTGGGATATGTTGCTGTTTTAAGTCTTGTTTTTGTACTGGATAAGTTGAAGATATCTGTTTATCTCTATGGGTTAAAATAGTTTCTATTTTTCCCAGGTTTTCAGTGAAACAGCTAAAAACAATGTTCTATTATAATGCAAATTGAAGAATACTTTCTAGGGAAGACCTAGAAGGCTGAACCGGAAGAGGTTCGGTGATAGATTTAAATTTCCAACTTTCATCGCAAAGAATCTAATTCCACTTTAACATTCTGGGCACAAAAGTAGTGCTATGCTCTTGGTTAGATTCCATAAGCATAGTAACACCTTTGGAACTAGAGTTCATTGCCTTTGGGGCAATAGTGGTTTTCATTAGCTTGTAATATACCCGATATATTATAGCTAAATCTCTGGTTCCTAATTTGCTATTCATATTCTTGGTTTGACATTAAGTGTCAAGGTATCAAGAATATTAGAGTCTTCTATCTCTACAGAGAAATTGGGATAGCAATTGAAGTACCCCTAAGCTAGATTACTTTCTAAGATTGCTAACAACGAATCATCAATATTGAGAAGTCTAGCATCTCTAAGCATTAAACAAATAGGAATATTAAAGCCTTTACGCAAAAGAGGTTTAACTGCTACCTGTACAAGACCAATATCAAGAAATTTAAATTCTTTCCTACATATGTCTATGTCAGCAGCAATTAACAAAAAGAGTTATTAAATTGCAGAGGTTGATTCACAAGTTTTTATATTAAAACTTTTAAACAAACTAAAATTACCTATTTGGTTAATCTTATTAATCGGTTCTTTAGGAATGTACCAATTTTGTAAACGCAAATCTTCTTTAGATATAGAACAATTAACAGAGTTAACAATATTGTTGCTATTCATGAGAACAAACAATTGTCTTTAGGCATGAAAGAACGTCAAGGATAAATTAAGCAATAAGAATAATTTTAACAAAGATTATGAAACTTATGAAAATTTAACTATGATTATTGTAAATCTAAAGAAATTAAAGCAGTGATTATCTAGATAATATAAAGGTTAACAATGATTTAACAATTAAATTGGCCTTGGACGTTACTCAACTTATATCACGCATGTTGGATATTTCAAGTCTTTGGCAAGTCATATTGTAGGACGGATCACCAAAAGATCGGCTGTCTGCCCCCATGGGTCTTATGGACTTACAATGATCTAGTTTCAGGTTAACCAAGTCCTTAAGCCGGAGATTAATCGGCACACTCAGACTTATGCAGAGACAAAAGCTCAACATGATAATAAGGAAACCATGGCCTTTAACTTGCTTTAATCGAAGTTAACTAAAATATTATACAGGATAATAATAGAGCTATAAACTCTTAAGATTACTATAATCAAAGATAATAGAACATAAGCTGGATAATTACTAAGTTAAGATTATTTTATTATCTTAATAATCACATGATTTCTAACAGCCTAGAAAGCCTAAGGATTTAGCTACTCATGCTAACAACTAAGGCCATTAACATGGCTCTGATACCATTTATAACTTACAAAATTAGAAAACTTTATTCCGTATATTGCATAATGTTTATAGAGAGAGAGAGCATTCAAGAAAAATTTAGTGTTCGAAAATTTTCTGATCCCTTCAATGGGAAAATACAAAGTCTTATATAGACTTTAAAAGATAAAAGGAATCTCAAAGCCCTTCTTTTGATTGGTTGTAGAAGATTGCTTTATCCGTTCCTTATCTTTGCTTTTGGGAAAGCATTTGCTTTTACAGCTGTCTTTTACTTTGCAGCTGTCAGTTATTACTTTTTGAAAAGCATCTTTGACTTTAGGGACCTTTTGCTTTGTCGATCACTACTGATAAAGCTTTAGCCAATCATGTCGGCCATGCCTGTCGGTTATCCGAGTCCATCTGATTAATATGATAAAGATTCCGTCTCTTTGAGACTCCTTTATCTCTTTCGAGATAATTCTAATCATTAATTATCTCTATCTAAAAGACTAATTATTCCGATTTTAATATCTCAATTAGACATTAATAAAATGGATTTAGATAGGATCTTGCCAAGTCTTTAGGTTTTAACATCTCGCCATTATCATCACTTTGTGATGAAGCTTCGTCATGAAGTCTTTTAATGGCTTCTTCATCTGGATCATCCTCCAATTCAGACAAGGCCTTTTCTAACCTTTTCTTCAATTCACTCTTAGAGGGTGAAGGACGTGATGAAACGGAACCAGACCACCTTGATCCATATGTTGAAAGATGAGATATTGGTTCAACATCATCCAACACAATACCCAACGTCAGAGGAGCTTAGTATAAGAAAGATCAAGTTCAAAGCATTTGCTTGGGTGGTCATCAAATTGCTCGCCGTGTTTGGAAAGATTATTATGCTAAGGTTGATGCTGTTATATACTTGGTGGATTCCTATGACAAAGAAATGTTTGCTTAGTCTAAGAAAGAGCTGGATGCTCTCCTCTCTGACAAGTCGTTGGCCACTGTGCCATTTCTTATATTGGGAAACAAGATAGACATTATTTATGCTGCCTCTGAAGACGAAATGTGTTACCATTTGGGGCTAACAGGCGTCACCACTGGCAAGGGGAAGGTAAACCTGGCAGAATCCAATGTCCGTCCACTTGAGGTGTTCATGTGCAGCATAGTCCGCAAAATGGGTTATGGGGAAGTCTTCAGGTGGATGTCTCAGTACATCAAGTAATCAAGTCTAGGGAGAGTGGGATATGTTGCTGTTTTAAGTCTTGTTTTTGTACTGGATAAGTTGAAGATATCTGTTTATCTCTATGGGTTAAAATAGTTTCTATTTTTCCCAGGTTTTTAGTGAAACAGCTAAAAACAATGTTCTATTATAATGCAAATTGAAGAATACTTTCTAGGGAAGACCTAGAAGGCTGAACCGGAAGAGGTTCGGTGATAGATTTAAATTTCCAACTTTCATCGCAAAGAATCTCATTCCACTTTAACATTCTGGGTACAAAAGTAGTGCTATGCTCTTGGTTAGATTCCATAAGCATAGTAACACCTTTGGAACTAGAGTTAATTGCCTTTGGGGCACTAGTGGTTTTCATTAGCTTGTAATATACCCGATATATTACAACTAAATCTCTGGTTCCTAAATTTCTATTCATATTCTTGGTTTTGACATTAAATGTCAAGGTATCAAGAATATTAGGGTCTTCTATCTCTACAGAGAAATTAGGATAACAATTGAAGTAAACTGGCCCCTGAGCTAGATTACTTTCTAAGATTCCTAACAACGAATCATCAACATTGAGAAGTCTAGCATCTCTAAGCATTAAACAAATAGGAATATTTAAGCCTTTACAGAAAAGAGGTTTAACTGCTATATGTACAAGACCAATATGAAGAAATTTAAATTCTTTCCTATATCTGTCTATGCCAGCAGCAATTAACAATTTAATAGTCTCTAAAGAGTTATTATTGCAGAGGTTGATTCACAGATTTTTATATTAAAACTTTTAAGCAAACTATTCATTGACCAAGAAGTGTACCTACAATGAAGACCCTAAGCTAAAAACACAGTGGATCTTTTATGCATAAGGTATGAGGCATAAGACATAGCACATGATCATTTAAAATGATCATGTATATTAAGCAATGCCCAGGACATGGTGAGGGTCCATGGGACAATAAGTATATATTCTAAATAGGACATCAATAATAGTTTGATAGTAAATTAAAACCAACCCATGTGCAAGCACATGTGCAAGACATATGAAGAAGTGGCCAAAGGAGGGGACCACCCTAACCGAATTTTGGTTAGGGTAGTTAGGGGGAAAAACGTGCACAAGGGACGACTCCATGTGGGGCTTAACTTCCTAACATATTTTAGACTCTAACCTACTACCCTAAATATATAACTAACCTAGGACCAAACGAAACAAACTAATTAGTGCACCCGACAACCTAAGACTTAACCGAGTGACACTAACCTAGTAACTACTTAAAGAGACAACCTAGTACCTAATCTAGGATGGTCCAAAAGGTTGGTTATTGTCCTAAAAACATAGGGATGCTTTAGTAATTACCCTAGGATACTTAATTAATTTATTTATCAACTTAAATAATTAATTTAAAGGGGAAAAACCGAAATCACAAAACAATTTCCACATTTCTGTAAAGACAAGAAAGGGACATCCTAGTATCTAACATAGGATGGTCCAAAGAGTTAGTTAAGGTACTAACTACTTAAGGGTACTTTATGAATTATCTTAGGTCACCTAATTAATTAAATTATCCATTTAATTAATTTATTTAAATGGTTAAAATGAAATCCTTTCACTAACCTAGTATAATTCAGATACATCCTAGTACTTAACCTAGGATGGTCCTAAAGAGTTGATTATAGTCCCAATGACTGAGGGGTACTTTAACATACCCTAGATACCTAAATTAATTAAATTAAGGATTTAATTAATTAATTAATATAAAGTCAAAATGTTGACCGAAACCATAGTCAACACCAATTCCCAGATTTGACTAAGTGTTATGTTCTCCTATGTTTAGTCAACTTAGGAGGGGCGTTTTGGTAATTGGTTATTTATTAAATTACCTTATTAAACCTAAGTTTTATAATTAAATATCAATTTCTAAACCTATAATTCACAATCAAAACAATTGGAATGAAAACGCAAGAAAGAGGCAATGACGAAGAACGCTAAAATGAAAAAAGGGCATAGATGTTCTTAGGCAAGGTATCTTCAAGGTTTCGTTCAAGGTGGTATTCGTAGATTAAGTTCTACTCAAGGTATGGGTTTCTTTCCTGGATTTGTTTAGCCAAGATAACTTTCTTTCCAATGATTCAAAGATCTTGAAAATTAGGGTTGTTCCCGTTCTCGTCGAACTCCTTGTCCCTAGTATCCTTTTCGATTTCAATGTTTAATAGGTTAGAGATCATGTTGTTGGTATGTGGTGCTGGCTGATTTTATCTGTAATGTTCTTTAATGATGAATGTTGCATGAACCTATGAACTTAATATCGTATGAAGCTAATGTTTACAACGTGAATTAAGAATTGATCATATGTTGGTTACGTCCGTAATGTCAAATGTTGATGTGTGTGTGACGGATGTTGAGTTGTTGTTTTGTAGCGTTATGAGGATGCTAAAGTCATCAAATGATAATATGATGCTGTCCAATATGTCTTAAAAACGTTATCCTAAAGTCATGAACTAAGATTGATTAAATAGGATCTCTATGAAATCACATCTTGAATGAATTGGCTATCTGGTTCCAATAATATTGGCTAATACTATTTGGTCAAAACGAATGCATGTTAATGGATAAGGGCTTATGTAAATGATTTAAAGATTGGCTAAGGCTTCATACATATTCAATTTAAATATGAGCATCCGTAAAACTGGCTTATGCCAATAAAAATGGCTTACTGCTTTAACATCCCAAATCTTGAGACAATACTAATCATATCTCAATTCTTGTGCAGTAAGAGTATCAAGTATATTATAAGCACTTCTAAAGTAACACAATGAATCCATAACCAAAGGCATGCCATTCATTGGGACAACTCCCAACATGCTCTACAAGAATGTACTATGAACATGTGTAACTCATTGGAAGAAGTGCTCATCGTCCATAAACGATAAAATGAAGATACTACACTAAAGTAAAGAAGTAACGAGTTATAACATAATTAAAAGGGTCTAAATTAAGTAAGTGACCAGAATGGGGTGTTAAAGAAAGTGAGAAAAGTCTTACTCACACCTAAGTATTTATATGTTAAAAGTATACACATGAATGAAGGTGTTAGAATGTGTAAGACTAGTCTCATTAACACCTAAGGATGATATGTAAGGAAAATTCACATTCATCAATGTAAAGTAAGGATGATATGTAAGTATAATTCACATTTCATCAATGTAAAGTAAGGATGACAAGTCATCAAAATAGTAAGTAAATCTCAATCTAGAAGCAAGTTTCCATAATGCTTGAGTCAACTCTAAAAGATAAAAAAGATAATGAAAGTGAGCATAGCACCGATAGACTAGTTATGAGCATGTGCTTTCATGTGTAAGTCTCATGCGACGAGTCTACCACCGAGGTGGATAAGTAGTCTCATTAAGTCCCTAGTATTCGAACTATGTCTAGCCAACATAGGAACTAGCCAGTGGTTTCCACCTAAGAGAGGTAGGCATGTACGGTTTCACCTTGGCCGGTGATTCCACCCCTTTTCGGTATGGGGCAGACACAGAATTTCATGTTTAGCTCACATGATCTATGTCGGTTAATGCTAACGATATGTTCTTGGTTCACTATAGCTGCGAGCCACTCCTTTTCGGTGTGGAGTGAACACTTGAGATGGATCTGCCTTAGCTGGGGATCACCCCTTCCATGTGTGGGGGGGGGGGGCATACACGGGATTCCATGAGTAGCTCACATGGTCTAAGATTCATTTTAACTGGTGAATCACCTCTTTTCACTGTGGGGGAGACACTACATTTCATGTTAAGCTCGCATGATCTTATTCCTAATGATGTCTCTATGAAAGTGAGAATGATGATGATGATGGAACGTATGTTCAAAGTGTGAAATTATGAAGAGCTTAAGAATGTCATGTGCCAATATCACGCTGATGAAGTTTCAGCAAAATAATGGGCACAACCAAATAAGATTGGCTTATAATGACTTCTTATATGATTCCAACAAAGGGAAGTAGAAAGCAATGTTAATTAAATACCTCATAACTTCCTTAAGTAAAAGTAATGAAATAAATGGCATGGCCAATATAGAATGGCTTATGAAATGTAATGAATATATAGTGTAAAGAATGACTCACTATAAGGAAGGGAAATCATTCCTAAGTCCTTGGATTACTTACGTCTATTCATTAAGGGATGGGACTACAATGAATCATTGCACTTGTAAGTAAAACATAGGACTAAAGGAATTATTAAACTACACAACAACAACAAGAAAAAGACTGAATATAAAACTAAGTATGGAGGACAAAGCTCTTAGGTTAGGGGGACTTAAAATTTCAAATCTTCCCCCGAGGGGTTCTAAAATTATGTTTATGATACTAATGTCTTGCAATCATATATTAAATGAGCTGTGTGTTTTGAATGCATTAAAATACATCATATTCATATCACAATTCACAAATAACGAATTAGGAAAGTCTAATAACTAGACTTTCTAGAAATGACATGTTGTTTAGGAAGAGCTTTCATTGATCATGCATAGCTTTATGTGTATGTGTGCATACACCCATACTTAGTACAAGCGGTGTGCTACCCCCCCCCCCCCCCC
>NC_028645.1:33739361-33754004 GCF_001406875.1 Solanum pennellii | reverse complement strand
CCCCCCCCCCCACTATTTACTATCTTTATAGGTGCAGGCCAAAGAGCAGATTGACGACACTTGCAGCGGTTTGTACATTAGCGTGTCTCCAGACCATTTGGTAGGTCCTCTTGATTTCGATGATGCTACAAGCATTAGTCCAGCATTAGATATATATAGACATAGCTAGTGGATGTTGTCCCTAGTGTTTCTTTCATATTTCATTTCAAACCTTTTGTTGTAAGGCTGTGTTTGGCAAACTATTTACTATATATTCATCTTCAGTTTTATATTGATTATTTATGTTAGATGGTTGTCTATTGATGTTGAGCTTAGTATATAATGTTTAACATGTAATGACTTTATGAAGTGTATGTAAACTTCATACATATAAAAGTTTTAAATTTTCCTCTAAAATTAACCATATGAATGTGATGAATGCAAGAAGAGGCTTGTCTGCGACCTGTGAGAGGTCAACGATGCCGGTCTCGATTTGAATTAAAGAATCTAGATCGTTACAAACTTGGTATCATAGCATGAGGTTAAATTACCTAGGATATAAAGCTCAACACAACCACGTTATGTAGTTTTTAGCTTATGGTTGTGAAGCGCGCCATAATCATGACTTAGAGACTACACGATGATAGGAAATTCTCCCTTCTTCTACTCGTTATCGCTCTAACTAGAGCTTTGACACTTTGTGTCATTAAAAGTATCCAACTTCCTTCTTGTGTGAACAAGTAGAAGAATACACACAAGAATTAGGATGGCTAAGTGGTCTAAGGAGCCAGACTCAAGATCTGGCCTTCCCAAGAAGGGGCAATGATGGAAATACCTAGCGTGACCAAACGACTTATAGTAAGTGTGGTCGTTCGGATGGAGGTGATTACATGGTAGATTCTTAATGCATGCCACAGGTGTTAATGAAGTGGAGGAGGCTGACTTGGTGGCATATAATCTCAAGCATGGGGCTCAGGTATGGATTGGCTCCATGAGTGTTATGATACTATAGACTGTCGAAACAGGGTAGTGAGGTTTCAGTTTCCAAATAAGTTGGGTTAAAATGGGAAGGGTGTGGTTCAAATCCAACAGACCAAATAATTTCAAATCTTAAAGGCCAATAAGATTATAGCTAAGGGGTATTTATACCACTTAGTTAGAGTCAATGACTTAGATCAAGAAGTCCCTTCAATAGATTCAGTGTCAATAGTGAATGAGTTCCCGGATGTCTTTCCGAAGGATTTACCAGGAGTTCATCCTGAACGTGAGATCAACTTCGGTGTTGATTTAGATCACAACACCAAGACAATTTCTATTTCTCAAAGAGGATGGCACCAACCAAACTCAAAGATTTGGAGTTGCACTTAAAAAGATTTACTTGATAAGGGCTTCATCTAGCCGAGAAAATCCCCGTGGGGTGCTCCAGTGTTGTTCGTTAAGAAAAAGGATGGAACCCTTAGAATGTGTATCGACTATCGGCAACTCAATAAAGTTACTATGAAGAACAAGTATCCTCTTCCTAGATTTGATGACCTATTTGACCAACTCCAAAGTTCATGTTTCTTTTCCAAGATAGACCTTTGGTCAGGCTACCATCAGCTTAGAGTTCGGCGAGAAGACGTCCCTAAGACTGCTTTCCGTACTAAATATGGACCTTATGAATAGAGTCTTCTGTGAGTACATTAATTCCTTCGTCATAGTATTCATAGATGACATTCTCATATACTCTAAGTCTAGAGAGGAGCATGAGGTACACTTAAGAAAGACATTGCAAGTACTCAGAGACCATCAACTTTATGCAAAGTTCAGCAAATGTGAATTCTGATTGAGATTAGTGACCTTTCTTAGTCATGTCGTGACCGACCATGGTGTTGAAGTTGATCCAGAAAGAGTTTGAGTACATAGGTGAAGCTTAGCACTTTTCATCCACAAAAGGATGGACAGGCAGAACGTACCATTCAAACCCTTGAAGACATGTTGAGCGCATGTGTTATTGAATTTAAGGGGAATTGGGATAGATTGTCTACTGCTTACAGTCATCAAAAATCCTATGCTGATAATAGAGAGAGACCCCTTGAGTTCGAAGTAGGTAATCAAGTCTACTTGAAGATATCACCAATGAAAGGGGTGACGAGATTTGGTAAGAAAGGGAACTTAAATCCAAGGTAAATAGGTCATTACAAGATCTTACAGCGAGTAGGAAATGTTGCCTACGAACTGATGTTACCACAAGACTTAGCTTCGGTCCATCCAGTCTTTCACGTTTCGATGCTAAAGATGTGTCTAGGCGATCCAACGTTCATCCTACCCATCGAAGGGTTAGGAGTCGATGTGAATCCTTTTTTATGAAGAGGTTCCCGTTGCAATTTTAGATCGTCAAGTGAAGCGAATGAAGAACAGGAAGGTTCTCACCATGAAGGTGTTATGGAGGAACACCCTATTGAGGAGGCAAGAATGGAGGCCCAGGCCGATATGAGATCCCGTTACCCTTATTTTTTCAGTTCTTAAGGTAAGATATTCTCTTCCTAAGTATGGTTTATGTTTATAAAAATCTAAGTTTAAGTGCTTTTACCCTAGTAGGTGTGGTAGGCCACTAATCATATGTATTATAATAGCACCATGTGAGTTAAAACGAAGTTATGTTTGCATTTCATGTGCTGTTTGGTGTAGCGTAGATATGTTTTTTCTATATTGCACGATTTGTAAGGTGCATTAAGTTAAGTGTTATTGAGAAGGAAATTCCTCAATCTCAAATATGAAGATTAGATAAGCTTGAATGATATGCATCATCCAAATAAGTGTGAATCAGATATTCATAAAAGAGAACCGTTTAAGTATGATAAAGTAACCTTCGAAAGTCACCCTCTTTGTTTAAATGATGTGTTAGTGTCATTCGGGGACAAATGTTCCTAAATGGGGATAATGTAACATTCCGAAAAATCATATGTCTAATGAAGAGCCCAGTATGCCCTTAGTTAAGCTTATTAAAGGTACATAGGCACCCCAATGCCCAATATTGAGAAATATTAGACATAATATAGAAAAATTAGCTAGGGGATATTATCCAATTTTCTATATACAAATAAGAAATATACTTTTTTGGTTGCCATACCCAATCCAAGATTCATTGACCAAGAATTGTACCTACAATGAAGAGCCTAAGATAAAAACACAATGGATATTTTATGTATAAGGTATGAGGCATCCAAGTGTCAAGCCTAGTACCATAACACATAGGACATGATCATTTAAAATGATCATGTATATTAAGTAGTGCCCAAGGACATGGTGAGGGTCCTTGAGAAAATAAGTAAATATTACAAATAGGAAATCAATAATAGTTAGTTAGTAAGGTACAACCAACCCATGTGGAAGCACATGTGCACGACATGTGAAGAAGCAGCCAAAGGAGGGGACCACCCTAACCGAATTCGGTTAAGGTAGTTAGGGGAAAAACATGCAAAAGGGACCACTCTATGTGGGGCCTAACTTCATAAAAAATTCTAGACTCTAAACTAATTCCTTAAATACCTAAATAACATAGTACCAAATGAAAAAAACTAATAAGTGCTCCCGACAACCTAAGACTTAACCGGGTGACACAAACCTAGTAACTAGTTAAAGAGATAACCTAGTACCTAACCTAGGATGGTCCAAAAGATTGGTTATGGTCCTAAAAACATAGGGATACTTTATTAATTACCCTAGGAATCATAATTAATTAATTTAGAAACTTAATTAATTAATTTAAAGGGGCAAAACACAAAACAATTTCCAGATATCGGTTAAGACAAGAAAGGGAAGGATGGTCCAAAGAATTAGTTAAGGTCCAAACGACATAAGGGTACTTTAGTAATTACCTTAGGTAACCTAATTAATTAAATTATCCATTTAATTAATTTATTTGAATGGTCAAAACGAAATCATTTCACTAACCTAGTATAATTCAAGAAACATCCTAGTACTTAACCTAGGATGGTCCTAAAGGGTTGATTATAGTCCCAATGACTGAGGGGTACTTTAGTACTTACCCTAGGTCCATAAATTAATTAAATTAAGGATTTAATTAATTAATATAAAGTCAAAATGCTGACCGAAACCATAGTCAACACCAATTTCCAGATTTGACTAAGTATTATGTTCTCCTATGTTTAGTCAACTTAGGAGGGGCGTTTTGGTAATTGGTTAATTAGTTTAGTTAATTAACTTATTAAATCTAAGTTTTATAATTCAATATAAGTTCCTAAACCTAGAATTCATGATGAAAACACTTGGAATGAAAATGGAAGAAAGATTCAGTAACGAAGAATGCTAAAACAGAAAAAGGGCATAGACGTTCTTAGGCGATTTCAAGGTATCTTCAAGGTTTCGTTCAAGGTGGTCTTCGTAGATTATGTTCTAATCAAGGTATGGGTTTCTCTCCTCGACTTCTTTCTCCAATAGAACTTTCTTTCCCACGATTCAAAGATCTTGAAAACTAGGGTTGTTCCCGTTCTCGTCGAACTCCTTGTCCCTAGTATCCTTTTCAATTTCAATGTTGAATAGGATATATATCATGATGTTGGTATGTGGTGCTGGCTGATTTTATGTGTAATGTTCTTGAATTATGAATGTTGCATGAACCTATGAACTTAAGATCGTATGAAGCTAATGTTTACAACGTGAATTAAGAATCGATCATATGTTAGTTACATCTGTAAATGTCAAATGTTGATATCCGTGTGACGAATGTAGACTTGATGTTTTGTAATGTTATGAGGATGCTAAAGTCATCAAAGACTAATATGATGCTGTCCAATATGTCTCAAAAATGTTACCCTAAAGTCATGAACTAAGATTGATTAAAAAGGATCTATATGAAATCACATCTTGAATGAATTGGCTATCTGGTTCCAATATAATTGGCAAACATTATTTAGTCAAAACGAATGCATTTTAATGGATAAGGGCTTTATGTAAATTATTGAAAGATAGGCTAAGGGTTCATACATATTCAATTTAAATATGAACATCCGTATAATTGGTTTATGCCAATAAAAATGGCTTACAGCTTTAACATCCCAAATCTTGAGACAATACTAATCATATGCCAATTCTTGTGTAGTAAAAGTATCAAGTATATTATAAGCACTTCTAAAGTAACTCAATGAATCCATAACCAAGGGCATGCAATTCATTGGGACAAATCCCAACATGCTCTACAAGAATGAACTATGAAAATGTGTAACTCATTGAAAGAATTGCTCATCGTCCATAAACGATGAAATGAAGCTACTAAAGTAAATTAAAGAAGTAATGTGAGTTATAACATAATTAAAGGGGTCTAAATTAAGTAAGTGACCAGAATGGGGTGTTAAAGAAAGTGAGACAAGTCTTACTCACACCTAAGTTAATATGTTAAAAGTATAATCATGAATGAAGGTGTTAGAACGTGTGAGACTAGTCTCATTAACACCTGAGGATGATATGTAAGGAAAATTCACATTCATCAATGTAAAGTAAGGATGATATGTAAGGACAATTCACATTTCATCAATTTTAAGTAAGGATGACAAGTCATTAAAATTGTAAGTAAATCTCAATCTAGAAGCAAGCTTCCATAATGCTTGAGTCAACTCTAAAAGATAAAGAAGATAAAGAAAATTAGCATAACGCCGATAGACTAGTTATGAGTATGTGCTTGCACGTGTAAGTCTCATGCGACGAGTCTACCACCAAGGTGGATAAGTAGTCTCATTAAGTACCTAGTCTTCGAACTATGTCTAGCCAAAATAGAAACTAGCCAGTGGTTTCCATCTAAGCAAGCTAGGCATGTACGATTGTACCTTGGCCGGTGATTCCACCCCTTTTCGATGTAGGGCAAACACATAATTTCATGTTTAGCTCACATGATCTATGTCGGTTAACGCTCACGATATGTTCTTTGTTCACTATAACCGTGAGCCACTCCTTTTTGGTGTGAGTGAACACTTGAGATAGATCCGCCTTAGCCGGGGATCACCCCTTTCCATATGTGGGGCAGATACGGGATTCCATGAGTAGATCACATGGTCTAAGATTCATTTTAACCGGTGAATCACCTCTTTGCAGTGTGGGGGGAGACATTGGATTTCATATTAAGCTTGCAGATCTTATTCCTAATGATGTCATTATGACAGTGAGAATGATGATGATGATGGAACGTATGTTCAAAGTGATCAATGATGAAGAGCTTAAGATAGTCAAGTGCCAATATTACACTGATTAAGTTTCAACAAATAATGGGCACAGCCAAATAAGATTGGCTTATAATGACTTCTTATATGATACCAATAAAGGGAAGTAGAAAGCAATGTTTATCTCTACCAAGGCTGTCCTCTCTTCTCCATCGGTCAACGCAGTTTGGTTAACATGCACCTCCATTCCAGCAACTGGAGCCTGGGTAGGAACTTAATTTACCCCAGCAACTGCTCCTCCATCTCCCCGCCTGCGTTTCTCCTCGTATTCATCTTTCTGAATCTCAAGAGTTGATGTTAGATACGCTCTTAACACCAAGAAATCAGACATTAGAGAATGCACGATAAGTTAAAATGGATTGGTTATCCAATTCCTAACAAAAGGGATCTTTTAAAATGAACTTTTAAAGCAAATGTTTATAGTAAAGTTGATTTAAAATCAGGATTTTGGCAAATTCAAATTGCGGAACAGGATAAATATAAAACAGCTTTCAATGTCCCGTTTGGACAATATGAATGGAATGTCATGCCTTTTGGGCTTAAAAATGCCCCATCAGAATTACAAAATTAGAAAACTTTATTCCATATATTGCATAATGTTTACAGAGAGAGAGAGCATTCAAGAAAAATTTAGTGTTCGTAAATTTTCTGATGCCTTCAATGGGAAAATACAAAGTCTTATATAGACTTGAAAAGATAAAAGGAATCTCAAAGCTCTTCTTTCGATTGGTTGCAGAAGATTGCTTTATCTGTTCCTTATCTTTGCTTTTGGGAAAGCATTAGCTTTTACAGCTGTCTTTTACTTTGCAGCTGTCAGTTTTTACTTTTTGAAAAGCATCTTTGACTTTAGGGACCTTTTGCTTTGTCGGTCACTGCTGATAAAGCTTTAGCCAATCATGTCGGCCATGCCTGTCGGTTATCCGAGTCCATCTGATTAATATGATAAAGATTCCGTCTCTTTGAGACTCCTTTATCTCTTTCTAGATAATTCTGATCTTTAATGATCTCTATCTGGAAGACTAATTATTCCGATTTTAATATCTCAATTAGACATTAATCAAATTGATTTAGATAGGATCTTGCCAAGCTTTAGGTTTTAACATCTCGCCATTATCATCACTTTGTGATGAAGCTTCGTCAAGAAGTCTGTTAATGGCTTCTTCATCTGGATCATCCTCCAATTCAGACAAGGCCTTTCCTAACCTTTTCTTCAATTCACTCTTAGAGGGTGAAGGACTTGATGAACTCTTCTTCTTAGAAGGAGAAGGACCATCTTTCTTGGCCGGCGACCAACCTTTAATCTTGATTTCTTTTGATAAGAATTTAATCCTATCGAAATCTGCAATAACAAACGTCCAACTTATAATATAAGATAAACGTTTCTTAATAAAATACTTACATAGTTTTATATTCTCTGGTAATGTTGATATGCCTACATCGATTTGGAACTGAGTATATTTCTCAGCAAAGCTTCGAGGCATTACTTGTTTATTTCCACCAAACCAGCTCCACCATTCGTAGAAACACCTGGGGATAGTAGAAGCTGCAACTTCTGGACAATATTTAACAAACCATGTATGGGTTGTTGGTCTAACATACAAGAAGTTCACGCAAGCTTCTTTGTAGTCATACCAATTATAGGTTTGAGGATTAAATCTTTTAGAAAGATTAATAGGGGTTTGTATATGGTCAACAGGCCAATTAAAAGGTGATAAAATCTTTCTTATAGTAAACTTAGAGTAAGCTATACTATCTGGGTCAGACTTATCAGCTAACTCATGGTCAATATCTATTGATCCTGTGTCAACCAGGATAAATTCATAATATTTTCTAGTTTTTAAGGAATTGCCTGTTTCAACATAATTCCTGTTGGTATAGACAGGTTTTAAGAGATGTTTAATCTCATAACCTTCATATTCTTTATCTAAAGCAAGTATTGTGAAAACCTGCAAAGAAATCATTTCAAATTTATCCTTCTCTTTGGAAGGAGACTTTGTTCCTGCTGGAGAAACTGCTTCAGCAAAACTGGCTGGCTGTTTCATGGTGTAACATTCACTTGTCAATTTTTGGGAAAATCTAAGTTCTCCACTTGGGGATGAGGATGAACTGGGTTCTTGCTCCTTTTGGAAGGGCTTTTTTAAGACTAACATCTTTGATGAACTATTCTGTGGCAGCTCAGGATGAACAATTGGCGGCAATTGGGCCAATACTGAATACCTGTTTATATCAGGCCTAACATGGTTTATTTCAGGCCTTATAGCAAATGGCCCTGACTCTTTTGTTTGTCCACTTAGATTGGACCTGGCTGGTTGTCTGCCCGCTATGGGCTTAACTTGCGGTCTGCTCATGTTTTTCCTGCAAAAATTCACGAGTTAGGAAATCTGGCAACGAATTGTTTTCGCCTTTAATAAATTCAATTTGGAAATCGAAACTAGATAATAAGGATTGTCACCTAGCAAAAATTTGTTTAGAAACAATATTCTTTACATCCTTTTGGAGGATTTCGTTAGCATATTTACGATCTACTCTAAGCAAGAATTCTTTATTGATCAAGTCATCTTGAAAACTTAGTTATACAAAGAACAATAGCAAGGATTTCCTTTTTAATCGTGCTATAATTTCTTTGAGCAGAATTCCAGATTCTAGAAGTATAACGGACTAATTGTTTTGAGGAATTGTGGTCTTTTCTTTGTTTAAGAATACCAGCATATCCAATGTCAGATGCATCAATCTCAACAATCATAAAATAGTCGGGGTTAGGAATACCAAGGCATGGAAGATTTTTAACCATATTCTTTAAAAGAATAACTGCATTGGTTTGTTCAACAATCCAGGGTGAAGGATTCTTCTTTAACCTATTAAAGAGAGGTTTGCAAATATGCTTAACTTTGGGAATAAAATCAGCTACATAGTTGAGACTTACTAAAAATCTTTGCAACTGAGTTTTATCCAAAATAACATTGGGAAACTTATCAGAAAACTCAATTGATATGCAATTGATTTATAGGTACCTTGATAAAGATCATGTCCTAAAAATCTGATTTTTGTTGAAATAATTTAATCTTGTTAGCACTAATAACTAATCCATTGTGCTTAACAATTTTAAAGAGAACATTTAAATGTTTGAAATGAGAATCAATGTCCTCGGAAAGATTAATACATCATCTATATAAACAATTGAAATATGACTAATATGATTGAATATAGAATTCATAATATTTTGAAATTCTGATGGGGCATTTTTAAGCCCAAAAGGCATGACATTCCATTCATATTGTCCAAACGGGACATTGAAAGTTGTTTTATATTTATCCTGTTCAGCAATTTGAATTTGCCAAAATCCTGATTTTAAATCAAATTTACTATAAACATTTGCTTTAAAAGTTCGTTTTAAAAGATCCCTTTTGTTAGGAATTGGATAACGAATCCATTTTAAAAGTGAGTTTAAAGGTTTGTAATTAATAACAAGTCTTGGGGAACCTCGTTCTTGTTCAGCTACATTGTTAACATAAAATGCTGAACAACTCCAAGGTGATTTTGAAGGACGAATAATTTTATTACTCAAAAGAGTATTAATTTCTTTCTTACAGATTTCCATTAATTCATTGTTCATCTGAATAGGCCTAGCTTTCATAGAGATGGTCTTTTCATCAAATCCATCAATATATGGTAAATCTATAATATGGGATTTTCGATCCCAAAAAGTGTTTGGAAATTTTGAGCAAATTTCACTTTCAAAATTCTTTTGAAGATTGGCAATTTTAGCAACCACTCCTGGGTTTCTAAAATTTGCTCAATTTTCTTAATTTTAATATCTTCTTTTAAAAAACAAATCTGATTGATTTTAAATGCAGTTTGTTTATGCAAAGTCTAACCAAATCCAATTCTCTCTTGATACGTTCCTAAAAAATCCGCGCTTCCCTATCTAGGAGTGCATTCCGGAAATATAGTTGGAGATGAGTCTGCATTGCGCTCGAACAGTTGAGCGGCCGCCGGCCAGCATCTCTATTTCCTTCCCTGTGATTGACTGCTTTTTCTTCCCTTTTCCATAACTTTCTTCAAGAGAAAGTGTCTAGATAAAAGGAAACGAAATTTCTTTTCCTAAAATTTTTGTTTTGATTGATTCAAAGTCTGAAATATAAGGTTTGATCTGGGTAGTAAAAGGTATACCCAAATTAATCTCCTCTTTAATGTTTTTAGTTATGACAAAATCATTAGCAAGGCAAATACCGTCATTGCAGATATGAGCATTTGAAAGTTTATAATTTATACAGATACGCTCACCAGTCACGCTGTATAACTTGGTAGTTCCCTTCTGGAGGTACTTGGGTGGAATTAAACCTTCAACAATCCAATTACGATCTGCACCACTGTCTAACAAAGCAATTTTGTTAAGTACAAAATTAGAATTAACTACTAACTTAATCATAATGTGAGAATTCTGAGGTCTCACCTTAGTGATCATACTAATACCTGCATCTTCAATACCTTTAGGTGATGAAGGGGCTGATTGATTGGAAGAGTTGTTATCTTCATCTTCGTTATCTGAAGTAGCAATCTCTTTTCCTTTAAGACATACTTCAGCATCCTTAAGAAATTGTTTTGCTAAAGCATCAATTTCAATTTTGTTAAGTCTTGACTTAACTTCTCGAACTTCTTCAACTTCCAAAAGTAAGTAATCAAGCTTCAATGTGACAGTTTACCAAATGCGTATGTAATTGAATTCCATGGCTAAAGGTGCGCGAGGTTTGTCCCTTTGCACCTTAAGCTAGCTTTGTTGCGGATTATCCCTCAATAGATCTTTGAATTTCTATGTTTTAAGGTGGACAAACTTATCCCTTTGCACCTTAAGCTAGGCCTTTTCACGGGTGTATACTTAAAAGAATCTTTTTAAATTTTCATGTCTTAAGGTGGAGAATATTTGTCCCTTTGCACCTTGAGTTGACCTTTTCACTGGTGTATATTTAAAAGGATCTTTAGATTTTTCACGTCTTAAGGTGGACGATATTTGTCCCTTTGCACCTTAATCTAGCTTTGTTGCGAATTTATCCTTCAACGAATCTTTAAATTTCTATGTCTTAAGGTGGACAAACTTGTCCCTTTGCACCTTAAGCTAGAGTTTCCGCGGATTTATCTTTAAAAGGATCTTTAAATTTCCATGCCTTAAGGTGGACAATATTTGTCCCTTTGCACCTTAAACTGGTCTTTTCACGGGTTTATCCTGTCTCAAGTTGGTTGAGCTTTCAGGACCTTGTAACACCTTGAGTCTATTTTCAAGGCGGGAGCGTTATACGGTATCCTATTAAACTTCAAGTTGGTCAAGCTTTCGGGACCTTGTAACACCTTGAGTTTATTTTCAAGGCGGGAGCGTTACACGGTATTCTAGTAAAGCTTCAAGTTGGTTAAACATTCGGGACCTTGTAACACCTTGAGTTTATTTTCAAGGCGGGAGCGTTACACGGTATCCTATTAAAGCTTCAAGTAAGTTAAGCATTTAAGACCTTGTAACACCTTGAGTTTATTTTCAAGGCGGGAGCGTTACACAGTATCCCATTAAAGTTTCAAGTTGGTTAAACATTCGAAACCTTGTAACACCTTGAGTTTATTTTCAAGGGGGGAGCGTTACACGGTATTCTAGTAAACCTTCAAGTTGGTTAAGCATTCAGGACCTTGTAACACCTTGAGTTTATTTTCAAGGCGGGAGCATTACACGCTATCCTATTAAAGCTTCAAGTTGGTTAAACATTCGGAACCTTGTAACACCTTGAGTATATTTTCAAGGGGGGAGCGTTACACGATATTCTAGTAAAGCTTCAAGTTGGTTAACCATTCGGGGCAATGGAACACCTTGAGAGTATTATTTATTTATTTTGTTAAGGCATGGATGTTAAGCACATTTTTATGTGATAAATCCTTCCATTATGTAGCCTCCGTAAAATATAAAATTTCTTTTGCTGATCTACAAAAAAAAATGAGGAAAATACAAGTGAAGGAGAGATTGTTACCCGTCAAGATGTTTGAGACTCGGAAGGTATTAAATCTTGAATCTTGGATATGTTGTAGACCTTTATGTCTATATTCGGAATCATCAAGCGGATTGTGATTTCGTTGTTCCTACGTCAATACACGAGATTTTTAGTAAGTCACACAAATCTGACAATTTTTTAGCATGGCAGAATCTAGAGCTAACTTCGAAAAATCATATAGAAAGATTCTGAAGGTATTAAATTTTGAATTTTTGATATGTTATATATAGAAAAGTCTAGTTTCTGAAAAATCAAACGGTTCATGATTTTGATTTTTCTACAATGAGATATGAATTTTCTACGACGAACATGTCAGGCTGTAAAAAAAGTGACGAATTTTTAGCATGACAGAATCTAGAGCTAACTTCAAAAAATCATCTAGAAAGATTCTGAAGGTATTAAATTTCGAATTTTTGATATGTTATATATAGAAAAGTCTAGTTTCTGAAAAATCAAACGGTTCATGATTTTGATTTTTCTACAATGAGATATGAAGTTTCTACGACGAACATGTCAGGCTGTAAAAAAAGTGACGAATTTTTAGCATGACAGAATCTAGAGCTAACTTCAAAAAATCATCTAGAAAGATTCTGAAGGTATTAAATTTCGAATTTTTGATATGTTATATATAGAAAAGTCTAGTTTCTGAAAAATCAAACGGTTCATGATTTTGATTTTTCTACAATGAGATATGAAGTTTCTACGACGAACATGTCAGGCTGTAAAAAAAGTGACGAATTTTTAGCATGACAGAATCTAGAGCTAACTTCAAAAAATCATCTAGAAAGATTCTGAAGGTATTAAATTTCGAATTTTTGATATGTTATATATAGAAAAGTCTAGTTTCTGAAAAATCAAACGGTTCATGATTTTGATTTTTCTACAATGAGATATGAAGTTTCTACGACGAACATGTCAGGCTGTAAAAAAAGTGACGAATTTTTAGCATGACAGAATCTAGAGCTAACTTCAAAAAATCATCTAGAAAGATTCTGAAGGTATTAAATTTCGAATTTTTGATATGTTATATATAGAAAAGTCTAGTTTCTGAAAAATCAAACGGTTCATGATTTTGATTTTTCTACAATGAGATATGAAGTTTCTACGACGAACATGTCAGGCTGTAAAAAAAGTGACGAATTTTTAGCATGACAGAATCTAGAGCTAACTTCAAAAAATCATCTAGAAAGATTCTGAAGGTATTAAATTTCGAATTTTTGATATGTTATATATAGAAAAGTCTAGTTTCTGAAAAATCAAACGGTTCATGATTTTGATTTTTCTACAATGAGATATGAAGTTTCTACGACGAACATGTCAGGCTGTAAAAAAAGTGACGAATTTTTAGCATGACAGAATCTAGAGCTAACTTCAAAAAATCATCTAGAAAGATTCTGAAGGTATTAAATTTCGAATTTTTGATATGTTATATATAGAAAAGTCTAGTTTCTGAAAAATCAAACGGTTCATGATTTTGATTTTTCTACAATGAGATATGAAGTTTCTACGACGAACATGTCAGGCTGTAAAAAAAGTGACGAATTTTTAGCATGACAGAATCTAGAGCTAACTTCAAAAAATCATCTAGAAAGATTCTGAAGGTATTAAATTTCGAATTTTTGATATGTTATATATAGAAAAGTCTAGTTTCTGAAAAATCAAACGGTTCATGATTTTGATTTTTCTACAATGAGATATGAAGTTTCTACGACGAACATGTCAGGCTGTAAAAAAAGTGACGAATTTTTAGCATGACAGAATCTAGAGCTAACTTCAAAAAATCATCTAGAAAGATTCTGAAGGTATTAAATTTCGAATTTTTGATATGTTATATATAGAAAAGTCTAGTTTCTGAAAAATCAAACGGTTCATGATTTTGATTTTTCTACAATGAGATATGAAGTTTCTACGACGAACATGTCAGGCTGTAAAAAAAGTGACGAATTTTTAGCATGACAGAATCTAGAGCTAACTTCAAAAAATCATCTAGAAAGATTCTGAAGGTATTAAATTTCGAATTTTTGATATGTTATATATAGAAAAGTCTAGTTTCTGAAAAATCAAACGGTTCATGATTTTGATTTTTCTACAATGAGATATGAAGTTTCTACGACGAACATGTCAGGCTGTAAAAAAAGTGACGAATTTTTAGCATGACAGAATCTAGAGCTAACTTCAAAAAATCATCTAGAAAGATTCTGAAGGTATTAAATTTTGAATTTTGGATATGTTAGAGATCGAAAAGTCTAGTTTCTGAAAAATCAAACTGTTCATGATTTAGATTTTTCTACAATGAGATATGAATTTTCTACGACGAACATGTCAGGCTATAAAAAAAGTGACGAATTTTTAGCATCACAGAATCTAGAGCTAACTTCAAAAAATCATCTAGAAAGATTCTGAAGGTATTAAATTTTGAATTT
>NC_028645.1:33731776-33739132 GCF_001406875.1 Solanum pennellii | reverse complement strand
TTTCTTTTTGGCTTGGGCAATAAAACATATATATGAATATGAAATTGAGTAGGATTACAATTCCTAATTGAATTATAATTTCTTTTTGGTTTGGGTAATAAAGCATATATAGGAATATGAAATTGAGTAGGATTACAATTGTTAATTCAATTATAATTCATTTTTAACTAAGGTGAATTTAGTAACCGATTAATGCTTCAAGCCTAGTCTCTAAAAGATAAAATATCTCGACAAGACTTGAAGCAGGGGGCATTTGTAATCATTTAAAATTTATTAAATATAAATTTATAAAATGATTCGGATTATATTGAATTCATAAATATATTAATCCAAATAAATATTGTGGATTGATATAATTGACTTAAATATTTAAGTCCAATAAACACGGATTTAATTGAAGCCTAAATTAATTGATTTGAGCTACATTGGATGAACCCAATTTGTTAAACCCAATCCCATCTCATTCTAGAGCCCATCTTGGCGCCACGTGTGCAGTGGCATGCCAAGACAAATAAGAAAACCAATAGAATCATGACATGTGTCAAAGATGACAAGCCCGCTCCATAAAGCCCATATGCCATGTCACTTAAATCTGATTGGCTGAACGGAATCCTATTCCAATCGCAACTCCTCTATTCTAAAACTATAAATAGGGGTCCTCATAATTCAGAAAAAAGACAGAAAATTCTAAACAAGAAGCTAGAGAAACTCCGTGGTACAAACGTCATCTAATTCTCTACAAAGCTAAAAGTTTAATAATTCAAGCATTCAAGTTCAAGAACGATCAAGATCAAAATCACCGAATTCAGGAACAAGCTCGAAGCCCTTGAATTCAAATAAAAGTCAAGATCAAGATAAAGTTCAAGTTCAAGTTCATCATAGATTCAAGAAGAAGCTTCAAAGCCCTTGAATTTATATTTGAAAAGGTGAATTCAGAGGAATTATAGAGATTGTAACACTCGCATTTGAAATAATAAAATTGATTGTTGTTGTAATTTTCCGTTCTTGATTATTGTTTTCTCGACGCGAATTTTATTGTCTACAGTATAATATAATTACTTTTTTTAATATTATCCGCAACGCGCGGGCAGTATGCTAGTATATATAATAAGAGAAGTGATAGCGCCTACGTGTCATCACCAGAAAAAAGAAGTATTTTAAAAATTAAAAAAATAATAAAATTTTTAATTTTAAAAAAATAAAAATAGTAAAATAGCCTACGTGTTATCACAAAAAAAAGTATTTGAAAATTTAATAATAAAATTTTAAATTTAAAAAAATAAAAATAGTAAAATAGCCTGTCATCACAAGAAAAAAGCAGTATTTTAAAAAATTAATATAATAAAAAAAATTAAAATTTTAAAAAATAAAAATAGTAAAATAACAATAATATAATATTTTAAAATAGTTAAAAATAATAAAAACTGCAAACCTATAGGAAATTGGAAACACGGTTAAAAAGAATTATATATGTGTCATCACTAGAAAAAAAGAAGTATTTTAAAATTTAAAATAATAATAAAATTTAAAGTGTTAAAAAAATAAAAATAATGAAATAATAATAATAATAATAATAATAATAATAATAATTCAAAATAGTTAAAAAATAAAACTAAAAGAACATTAAAAACTGCACACCTAGAAAAAATTGAAAAACACAGTAAAAAAATGAAAATAACTGTCAAAATAATAGTAAATAATAATAATAATAGCATTTTAAAATATTTAAAAAATAAAACAAAAAGAAAATTAAAAAAGAACAATTTGAAACAATTTGAAAACAAAATTTTAGAAGAGTCTTAAAATTCGTGCACTTCAAAAACGGTTGAACTTGTCTCTTTAACTAACTACTGTTATCAAATTTGAAATAACTAGAACCTCTCACACTGTCACACAATTAACTTTATTTTTTAAAAATATAATATATAAAATTGTCATCATGACAAAGAACTCACTAAATTTATAACCACAAAAAACGGATCAATAAAATTAATACTAATTTATTTCCTTTTAAAAATTACAACAGTAAATAATAAATATTTTATCTATGACAAAAAAAATCACTAAAATTATACCATAAAAACGGGTTTAAAACAAACTTTTAAAAGAGTTCTTTTTTTCGTAAAAACAGAATCAATAAAATTATTACTAATTTATTTCATTTTTAAAATTAAAATAATAAATTAAATATTTTCTTAATCATTATCCACATCCTGCAAATTAGCAACAACTGAATATACACCGTCTATGCATATCATATCATATCCTCAATGGTAATATTGAGTAAATTTGTATGAGTAATATGACCATCTGAGTTTCTATTAATCATCCACTTTATAAGAAAATTTTAACTACATCATATCATGAATATTTGAATTCACGTTGGTTTTTAAAATTTTTAAAAAAGTTGCCCAATTAGAGTGTTTAGTTTCCATGAAAATGGTGTAAACAAATAAAATGTTAAAACTAATAATTTCTAAATTAGAATTTGAAAAATTATTTAATAAAAGACAACAAATAATAAAGATAATAAGTAATAAAATAAATAAAATAATAATATCACTAAATAATAATAATAATAATAATAATAATAATAATAATAATTTGATAATAAAAATAAACTAAAAGAAAAATGAGCTGAAAAATAGACGTTAATTTTAAAGCAGTTCTTAAAATTAACACATTTTAAAACTTAAAATTAACAAGATTAAATTTTGTCAAAATAAAAATAAATTAAAACTTACTTGCAAACTCACTAAATATGATTACTATAAAAGAGTAAGTCATGGTTTTTTTTGGCCCCTTTTTAATAGCAACTACATGTCAAGCTTTGGTCTGTGATGATGTGATTAAATTAATTAATTTATCTCCAATTATTATTATAAAAAGAAAGATGACCATGTTTTTTTTTTCAAAGTAAAGGTTAAAAAAACACGTGCAACATATAAGTTTGGTTATTCAATAATGAATTTTGAATAGTACATATTCTTAACTAAAAATATTAATTTCAAGAAGAATTATTTTTTAAAATCAATTTTAGTTATTTTAAAAAATGGATAACTACCCCTATATAAGCTGCATACAAATAGTTAATAACCTCATTAATTTATGGTATAAGAAAGTACTAAAAAAAGAAAAAAATATTACGTTTATGGCCTGAATTTTGTATTGATAAAAAATATTATGTCTTTTTTTTCTGTTCTTTTTTACAAAACATAAATAAATATAAATGGGATGATAAGATAAAGTTAAATCTTCTTTAAAAAATCAATTATGTTATAAAAACAAGCTCATGGCAATATAAATATAAAGAGATGAAGACAAGAGAAGTAAGATGGAAGATAAGACTTTTTTCTTATTCAAGTGTATGTAAGTCTCATTTTGTCTTTCATACAATAGTGAATGAACAACCCTATTTATAGGTTGAGAAATCACTCCAAAAGTCACCATATTAAGTATCATAATAAATAGATACATTCTTATCCAAAAAGGTTCATGAATCTAGTGAATATGGATGGTTGTTCATGTACAAACCTTATGGACTATCCACTCATTCAATGAATTTATAACACTCCCCCTTGGATGTCCATAGATAATGTGCCTCGTTAAAACCTTACTAGAAAAAACCCTGTGGGAAAAAATTCTAGTGAAGGAAAAAGAGTACACATATCTTTTGATACGCACTATTTGTTGCCTCATTAAAAACCTTGCCAGGAAAACCCAGTGGGAAAAAACCTCGGTCAAGGGAAAAAGCGTGCAACGCGTATTATACTCCCCCTGATTAAAACATCATTTAATTTCTTGTGATGATGTCTCCAATCTTCGTACATTGTGGTTGATATATTCTTTTTCAAAGAAGAACCACACATTTTTGAATATGGTGTGTCATTTATCTCAACCAGACGCACTTTCGACTTGCTTCATGGAGGACTTTTATTTCTGCATAGCAACATTTGCTTCATTGATCGCCAGGATATTATTGTGCCTCCACATGCAAACACATAGCGTGCTTGAGATAGAGCTTTATGCGGATCAGATAAATATTCTGCATCTGCGTAATCAATCAATTTTGTCTTGAATTCCTCGGAATAGAATAAGCCCATAACTATGGTCCTTCGAGGATATTCAATCATGTGTTCAACACCATTTCAATGTCCTTTTATCGGGGAGAAACTGAATAATGCCAGTAAATTTACTGCAAAACAAATATCTAGTCAAATATTGTTAGTAAGATGCACTAGTGCCCTGATTGCACCAAGATAGAGTTTCATCACCAAGAAACTCATCATCCTTCTTTTGAGATCAAACTGAATCATCATTTATGTCAAGTGATCTCATAATCATTGGGGTACTCAATGAATGCGATTTATCCATATAAAATTGCATCAAAACTTTTCAGTGTATGTGCACTGTTAGACAAATATTTCATTTGTCAAATTATCAATCTGTAGGTCAAGACAAAATTTTGTCTTACCAAGACCTTTTTATAAAAATACAAGGACTATTAGGGTCATTCTTTTGTACCCTTTTTCTTCCTTGACTATTTTAATCCATATAAGGATTCTTGAAGCTTTATTGGAAAAGTTTCTTTCAAACTCTTATATGCTTCAGACACCTCGATTGTTTCAAGGATTTTCATATAACCTTCATTGTCTAGCTAAACATTACAATTATTTAATTACATGCATTCAAGTTTTCATATGTTGCCAGATCAAAACAAACCTCATTGCATCCACCAAAGGAGAAAACATCTCCACTAATGTCAGGATTTTTGCGATAAACCTTTATGCCCCAAGGCACAAACCGTATTTGATATCTTACGGTTATACTATCGCATAATAATTTATTTGTACCCCACTGACATTATACCTTGATTTATGGACTACCAGTCCAAAATGTCACTTTTCTAAGTGAAACAAAATATACTTGAATTGTGCATTTTACTTGGCCAACCATTTATCTGTCCACACTATATGACAGATTTGAATTCAAGATCCTCGTCACAATTTATATCATTGAGCGCTACCTCATATCAAAGATACCGTCGACGGTTATTTGATATCGATTCCAACAAGACATAACTTATCGAGATCTCTTCATTTTTCATTATTTCAGGTACCTGAACCTTTTTCAAGATTTTATGAAGTGTTATGTCAATGTGCTCTTTTATAGCACTTGCCTCATTATCATGACCATATTGATCATTTGCTCCTTCCTTCTTCAAGGAATTTTATATTTGGAATCGATTGGTCTATTACGCTTCCGGCGTATCATAGACTCTGTCCTTCAAGGACTTCACATTGGAGCATTTGCAGCTGAATTATATCATAGGGTCAGTGCATTCATCTGGCAACTGATTTGCAACATTATGCAACTGAATTATCCCTTGAACTTTAAGTTCACATATTTATTTAACGAGGATCTAGATAATTCATAATTAACCTCACACATAATTTTCAGCTGTCAATCATCTCTCCCCCTAATGTTAGAAAATCTAACATTCATTCCAACCTTATTTGGAAGTTCATCTTTGTGCGTGGTGGAGCAATTAAAATCATAACCGCACATTCAACATTTTAGATGAAAATTATATGGTTCCTGACCCTGAACCAATTTTAATGGGGAAACCTTGTTGGTTTGATGCATACATGTGTTGCTACATGTTAAATAAAATTATCTCATACCAAATCTTATTTGGGAGTTTTGTTCTCATAACCATGATTTAGCTATAATTGGAGGCATACAATTTCTGCTAAATCAACCAGCATTATCAATATAATTTCATAATTTGGAACTATGCTATTAATTTTAACAATTCGAGCAAACAACCTTACAAAAACCAATTTGTAAAGTTGACAACAAAATACATGTGACCATCGCATAGATGCATTAATCATATAGTTGCAAATGATCCACATGATAGGTGAATGGGCCCATATTCACCCTTTTATATGTTCCAAATTTTAGAGGATTACAATCCCAACCTTAGCTGGTACAATGATCATTTTATCAAGAGAACAAGCAACACAAGAGAATTCTTGAAGAATCTTTATTTCTTCATCATATAAATCGCCTGAATTCTCAATTACGTTTCCATCACATTTAATCGGAATGGTCAACCAGTCATGCCAGCTGATCTTTATTTAGTACACTTATAATTTACTTTTACATGTGATTTCATCAGCATGTACATGTTTGTATGGAACAAACAAGAGGAAAAGTGGGGTAATCTTTTACATAAATATCTATAACCCTCTTCGGTTGTAATGATTTATAGTCTCAATATATTTTCAATTCATCCGAAACTTAAAAAGTTTCTTTTGAAACTTACTACAACCCCAATATTATTCCTCTGATAATAGCACAACTCGTTAGAGCTTGCAATTAATTTTGTGTACTATCACATATTGCATGACACCATCCCTATGGTGAGCATCTCCTTCAAGGAGGAAATTATATTATTATTGTCATGGTCAAAATCATTACGAGCAAGACGTCTTTCTTGCTTTACTTTTGTTGTACCATAGGTACACAACCAATGACAAATTTGTATTGCCACAAAATAATGACCACAACCCTTATAGGCAAGAACTATTTCTTTCTTTTGCCCTTTTGATAGTACATAATAAACATACCATAGTGACGTATAAACGTACAATACGATTAGCCATTTCTGTCAAATAAAATTTATTTCCTCTCAAACCTCCCGTAGAGGTGAGTTTTGACATATATCATTTTTTTTCAAACCTCTCATAGAGATGAGTTGTGGTATATATTCAATCCATAATGATTTTATCACATCTTGACCCATTCTCTTATAGAATGGTCGAGCATTCACGATACTCATCAAAAGTCACATTCTTTTCAATGAATGGACTAATCATTTATATGTACTTCATAAATTTGCATTATAAGTACATTGTCATGTTTTAAAATTCATTCTATTTCCATGACATACCTCAACAACATTTTGAAAAATAAAGTGCATCACCACTTTATATTCTTTTATTTTGATGGAGGATTTATAAAACTTATCAAATATTGGATCGACAAGATTGCAAGCCCAATGACCTTTCATACCATTTTGATAATAATAATTGGCTTCACATTTTGAAGGACTATTTGAAGAACTCATAGTGTTCTTCCTTTTATCATTACCACAATGATGACTATTATAATTCTGTCCCTCCACGCCCTTATTCATATCATTAATTATTTGTCATCTTTCAGACTAATCATTCACTGCTACCACATTCATATGATTGAATGGAGCAAGTCAACAGGCGAATTTCAGAGTTATCACATGTTGCTACCACATTCTTTTCAAGGAATGGAGCAAATTCAATATGATGAATT
>NC_028645.1:33699132-33729274 GCF_001406875.1 Solanum pennellii | reverse complement strand
TATATATATATATATATATATATTATATCTTACATTATATTTCTATTTCTATTATAAAAAATATTACACTAATTTAATTGAAGAATGTAAAAAAAAATTCAACCTTTTCATTCGAAGAAAACAATATGCAAAATAAATCAATATGTCATTCAATCATATTGTATTGAACATTTCATTGAAAATTTTGATTTCATAAATTGTCAACATGAAAAAAATTAATTTATTACAACATAAAAATTATGATCAACATGTAAAAATATGTGACCTAATTCATATTTTTGAAATTAAAATAATAAAAAAAATTAATACTTCATGCAACGCACGGATACGTATACTAGTTAATACGAGTAGAAAACAAAAGGAAAATGGTCTGCAAGGAATAATTCCAATCCTTTAGAACTTAATCACTTAGATTACAATTGGTCAATATTGAATTAAATGGTGAATTCAACTAAAATTTAAATAATACGAATTAATATAATTAACTAACGAGCTTTTTAAACATAACAAAATAACATAATTAATTTAATTATATACTAATTAATTCAAAATATAATACTATGTAACTTAACTAATTGACCAAATAATTAATCAAAACTAAATCCTTTTTACCAATCATATGCATAATTATGTAAAACACATATATTTTTTGAAAATTCAAAAGCGAAAAAATTATATAAAATAACTTTTTATTTTTTTTATATTTCATAAAACTAACTATCTTAAAATTTAAATTATCGACAAATTAAAGAGAATTAATTCAATATTTTAATTAAAGAAAAAAATTACTATTTAAAAAAACAGATAAAGTTTTTTACCCAATTAAAACTTTTAGTTTTTTTTAATTGAAAAAACATACGATTTTTTAAAAGACATATTTTAGTATTAAATTTTCAGTTTTCAAAAATTTAATAATAATATAATAATAATAATAATAATAATAATAATATTGTTTTAAAAGAAATGTTAAAGTGTTTTACCCAATTAAAATTGTAGTTTTTTCAAAATCTTTTCTTAAAGAAGCGTTACATCTTTATTCTTTTCTACTATTGTAGAAAAGTGAGTTTAAATTTGAGTATCAAACTTGTGTGCTTTATCATTTCATGATTAGTTGTTATTTTTTATTAATTTTTTTTGGCTTATTCCATATGTGCATAATATTAAGAGAAAAATTATCTATGCACAATTATTAATGAATCTATTACTTCATATTAATTAATTCATATCTTATTTACACAATTTAAAAAAATCATAAACAAAAAATTTTATTTACTATACCTTTTAACTCTTTCAATACATTTTCGTTTAATTTAGAGAAAATACATTAAATTCCTCTTGAACTTGGAAAAATAAAACATACTGTAATACTTAAACTATATGAGCATTTAAATACCCCCTGTTCACAACAAATTTTCGTAAGCGTTGAAAATCGACTGCAACCAAAATAAATAAAAAAAAAATGTGATTTTTATTAATGAATCGTGTGAGTACAATTTTGTTGTTCTCTTGATTCTCTCTCCTAAGTTTCTCCGTGATTCGAGGACCTTCAGTAGCGTATTTCTCGAATGTAGGATGATGTAGACTTCCTTGAGATGTATTTGATATCCAGGAATGTCGGAAAGCGCTTCGTCGTTGCAAGTTGATCTCTGGGAAGAACTCCGTAAATCAATCCTTTGAAGAGCTATGTAGTTGATGTTGTAGCTTATGTAGACCTCCTTGAGATGTATTTGATCTCCAAGAACATCGGGAAGCGCTTCGTCGTTGCAAGTTAGTCTTCGGGAAGAACTCCGTTGATCACTCCTTCGAAGAGCTATGCCGTTGATGTTGTAGCTTTCTCCAATTGCAGAATGGTTGTTGAAGTCTTTTTTCTCTTCCCTTGAATGTCATGTACATCCCCTATTTATAGTTGTAAGGGGTGGACAAGATTGCTTGTGATTGGCCAAAGGATGTCATTTTGACACTTGGCGCATTGTGATTCATTCTTACATTTGACTGGGACTACCACCTCATTTGGACACGTGGCGTCACCTTGTTGGTCTTTGATGTCTAGTCACTATGTCACATGGCATGAGTTTGGGCTTCAAGGTGAAATGGAACTTGGACTTGAATTTTAATAAAAATGGACTTATTTATTTGTAAAGTCCAAATTAATCATTCAACCCAAATAAACATGGATTTAATCCAAATTTTGTATGACTTAAACCCAATAAAATTTGTGTGTCTAAAGATGCCCCCTATTTTAAGCCTTGTTGAAGTGTAGGTCTGCCAACACTTGGTGACAAGACTTGAAGTATTCATGTATGTATATTTTTTTAGACGTGTCAACGTGTAGGATTGTCGAATTTGACGATGAAAGTTGAAGTCTTTATGAAGGCATTGTTGAGACTTCAAGAGTATTTATTTCTTGTCATTGCATTCTAACTAGGTCATTACAAATGATTTGTTTTTAGTGATCTAAAAAAAATAATTATTTAAACATTCTTGTTTGACAACCACGTGGACCCTCTATATTGATTTCAAATAGATAGGTCTAGTGAGTAGTAACATTGTGTAATCTTCCTTGCAAGGTGTGAGAATAACAAGAAGATTGATTGAATCTTGACTCAAATAAAAGGAATATTGACTTTCCTTTGGTTGATTTTGTAAGAATCATTCTTGACATCTCAAGAATTATTGCTTTCGTTTTGAGTGCTAGCAACTTCCATTTAGATGGTAGGAGTTGATATGATTTGATTCTTCTACTTTTGCCAAAAATTTCCTTGTACAAGAAATAACAATTATTCAAAGGAACTTCTATATAAGAATCTTCCATGTACAAAGGATTGATCAAAGAATCATTGGAAAAATAATTCCTTTAACCAAATCAATGTGGAACTTCAAATTTGGTGTCTTCTTTTCTCAATCTCGTGCAGACCCAACAAATTTTGTTTTCTTAGTGTAGAAATGTCTAAATGACGAGAGGCTTGGTTTGGAAGAAACAAGATTCGTAGTACTGCGGCCTATCAAAAAATCAGCCTTAAAAAACCTTCCAGATTGTTGAGAATCTATTTTTGAAGTCAGATCCCAAATCTGTGATCAGTTCTTCTCACAACTATGCGCGATCTCGCCAAAACATTAGTTTCTTGGTGTAGGAACATTCAAATGATGAGAGGCTTGATTTTGGAGAAATTATACTTCGATTACTACGACATATCCAAAAATCACAGTTAGAAACCTTTTGGATCGACAGGAATCAATTTTTGAAGTTGGATTCTAAATCTGAACGTTCTTCTCACGGCTATGCGGGATCTCGCCAAAATATCAGTTTCTTGGTGTAGGAACATTAAAAAACAATGAGAGTATTAATTCTAAAGAAACTACACTTCGAGTACTACGACATATCCAAAAATTACAGTTATAACCTTTTGGATCGACGCGAATCAATTTTTGAAGTTGGACCCTAAATCTGGACGTTCTACTCACGGTTATGCGCGATCTTGATGAAACACCATTTTATTGGTGTATGAATATTTAAATGATGAGCTGCTTGATTCTGGAGAAACTAGACTTTGGATGTTACGACATATCCAAAAATCACAGTTAGAAACCTTTCGGATCGACGGGAATCAATTTTTGAAGTTGGACCTCAAATTTGGACGTTCTTCTCACGGCTATGCGCAATCTCGCCAAAGCATCACTTTCTTGATGTAGGAGCATTAAAATGATGAGACACTTAATTCTGATAAAACTAGACTTTTGGATATACGACATATCCAACATTCAATGTTAAACTCCTTCCAGATCGACGAGAATCAAATTTTTAAGTTGGTCATCAAATCTGGAAGTTCTCCTCATGGATTTGCGTGTCTTTTGGAATTTTCTTGTTTCTCTTTCTTGCAGGTAATGGTTGTGGTTTTGCATCTTTATTTTGCATTGACATGTTTCTTAAACAGGGGAATTGATTTTCAAGATCTAATTTGATCGTAATTCAAAACTTCGTGCTATTGACACGGTATGTCGAACAAGATTGTTGTGCTGCTGCTCATGTTTGTCATGTCATATTGAAGGGTCATGCACTTGCTACATGTATTATCATAAGTATATCAACCAAGAAAAATTAAAAACATCGTGCAGTTGGCACTGATGACTCCAATTTTTTATTCCTTTTTTTTTTGTTCTGGTTTCCAAAGGAACGTCACGAATCTCAACATCTTATCAAGAAGATGTATATAACATTCGTAATTGCAAAGGAACACATGATTTACCTACACTTCTGATTGTAGTTTTCGCATGTTACAATTTACCGCGGCATCTACCTTTTCAAAGGAGGATTTGGCAAACAATCATTTAGTGTTTCAGCTTAAACTTTCATCACAGAGTTGGTTGAGAAATTCGACTTCTTTAGCTTTTATTGGATACTTGGCGAGAGACACTACTTGGAGAATTCACCTTTCTTGCTGCATTGGTGGAATCAACTTGTCACTTCGAAATCAGCTTACAATTTCATCCTTCTCGACTTTCAGCTTGGCGCGTCTGTAGTATAAAATTCACAACTCAAAGTAGGAGCACTGAAATTGCAATTTTCTTTTTCTGATGGAAAAACAACTCAAAGAACTACACTATGTGTAAAAATCACGGTCAAAACTTGTACGGATTTTTATAAATATGTCTGCCCAATTTAATTTCGAAATCTGATGGTCTATTTTGCAGCTTTGAGCGGTCGTGGTAGAAACTCCATAACTTGACATAGAAACCTCTGAATCATAAGCCGATTTTTACGTTGCAAAGCATACTCCAAGAATTGCAATATATGTGAAAATCATGGTCAAAACCTTTGTGAATTTTTACAAATGCGCCTTTGAAGTCAGCTAACATATCTTGCTCAACTCTTCTCTTTTGCTCATCTGTGACACATTTGAACTCATATGCTAGCTATATGATTTTAAAGAGCTAGTGTGATGATCCCGCAATGCCATCAATTTTTTTTACTCGTTTGACTGAACTTAGAGTGATTAATCCAAGCCCTACGTACCTCGGTGAGGAGGATCAAGTCATATCGTAGTTCAAGATGATGAGTTTTTTTAGGCCGTACACATTTTATACTCTTGCGGGCCAGGAGTAGCGTGTAGTTTATATTCATACCTTAAGGAGCGTTGTAACTTGCAGTTTAGGCTCATACATCGAGGAGTATTTCAGGGAAGAATTCCATCAATGTAACTGGTCTTCTAACCTTTTGTGATGAATCATTAATGTACTTCACTTTGGAGTTGGATTTCATGCTTTCACATTGCCGAAGTTGATACATAATTGATTTTGTGTCAAGTTTATAAGTAACTTGATGATTCTGCCTTTTGCGAGCGACCAAAGTCCAAGTGTCATCACCCTCTTCATTGAAGAAGGCATCTACCTTGGATGTGTTCGTATTTTACTTCAAGACAGAAACTTCAACTGGTTCAGAGCTCTCAAACTGCAGTATGATGAGATCTTCTTCAATTTTTAGTGATGCCACAGGATGTCGAACTTTTGAAATTGAATCATAATCTAGTTTTACACTAGCATAGTTTATCTCAGCTGTCTCACCATCGTCAATGATGATCTTTCCCTCTCGTACCAATGTCATGATCTTTTCCTTTAAAGTGAAGCATTTTGTGGTGTGATGACCGATGATGCAGTGAAATTTACAATACATAGGATCATCGACTTTATTGGATTCTTCGGGTCGCTTTGACTCTGGGAGTGCAATGATTTTCTTGGTTAGCAACTCTTCAAGAATTGCAGGAACGTCAGAGTCAGGAAATAGATACTCTTTTGCTTGTAACTCCTTCAAAGTAGATTGATTTTTCACTTCTCGCATTTGCTGATGTGCTACAATATCTTTGAACTTTTGTCTCCTGGAGGCTTTCATAGAAGTTGTGGTTACCACCATGGACTCATTAGTTGTGTAGTCTAACAACTCTTTGAATTGTATGTCTTCTTTTTTTGGATCAAAGACATGAGATGTCTTTCCATGGCTTGCAATGCTCAACTCCATGTCATGAGCGCGTGTAGCTAATTCTTCTAAAGTTCGAGGCTTAATACCTTGAAGGATATATACAAGGCCCCAATGCATTCCTTGTATACAAATTTCGACTGCAGAGATTTTACAAAGTTGATCCTTGCAATCTAAGCTCACATTCGCCAACGATGGATGTAGTCCACAACGAGTTTCCTTTTAAAATTTCTTTTCTAGTGTGGAGGGAATTACGAGGTGAACTCGCCACTAATGAAAAGATTGTTAAGTTTGGGATGTAACCTGCCCAATGTTCCTGCTGCCATAGTATAGGTGAAGACACTATTGTAAGACCCCAAAAATGAATTAGGTGAACCTAGAGCCTAAAATTATTTTCATGATGGTATAAGGTCCTAAAATAGTCTATAAAGTGTGGTTGAGGCAGTAGCTAAGAGTTTAAGTGCATTGGAAGTCAAACGTCAAGGGTCGACCAAGACGTTCAACGACTAAGTAACCTAAACGCCTCGTATGTGATTCTATGTAATTATGTGTAATGCATGAGATTATATTATTTCTAAATATGTTTTTATGATGTTTATATTAATCATGTTAAGTTTCGTGAAGTTTGGAGGTCAAACGCTCAAGAACGTCCATGATGTTCGAAAGTTGTGCCTAGAAGTGACCTTGTGTGTCTAAGCATGTTTCGTCGAGTATTACGTGCTCGTTTTGGATGAAATTTATGTGGTAGGTACTAAACTCATAAACGTGCATATTTGGGTTGGAAATATCCAGGTACGACTTTGCATAGGACCCTCAAAGAGGCCCTACGGGGGGACCCTAACTTGGAGACCGACACTGCCAGGCTGTGGCCAAACGATGGACCAGTCGAAGGCCCGTTGATGGCTTCCGTTGATGGAGCCATCATGCCTGCAGGTTGTGAAGTTCCTGAACCAACCAACGAGACTCCACCGACGGGACGTAAGCTGGCTTACGAACCGTCGATGTTGGGCGTCGATGGAAGGCAAGGCAGACCATAAGTGGAAATTTTGGGTGCAACTTACGGGACCCCATCGACGGGTAGTGGGTGAGACCACGGCAGTTGATGGTCACGTCGATGGTCCCAGGTCCTTGCTGCCAAGTTATTTTAAGTTGAAGGGGTGATATAGTAAATTCACCCCAAGCCCCTATAAGCCTTGGACGGTTGTTTTGAGTGTCTAAGGGTATTATAAGTGTGTATAAGTCATTAAACATTCTATTAAACCCTAACACTAAGGTAAAAACATATTCCCTCCAAAGTTCTTCCAAAAACCTCCATGAGAGTCAAGGTGACGATGAAGCTTGAAGATGGGTCTGCAATGGAGTTTCTTCATCAATTGGCATTGGGTTCTTCATATAAGGTATGAGAGTTCTTCATCCAAGGTTTGCTATCACCTTAGAGACAATTTCAAAGATGTTTTCAAAAAGATTTCAAAAAGATGAAAAGTCCAATTTCTGATCTAAATCATGGGTTCTTGCATGAAAGGTTTTAAAATGTTAAGATATAATGTTATTGATGCTTAATTGATGTTTTCCAATGAAATTCTCCATGAACCCACAATCTTCTCAATTCCCTAATTTTCACAAAAATATGGGTGAATTGACTATGTTTTGAGATTAATGTTTTCATGTGTAGATTGTTGTAGGCTTTTGAATGATGTATAGATTATGTATGAATAATGTATAGGCTGTTATAATTTGATTAATTGAGTAATGAATACTCATAGATCTATTTACTACTAGGCTTATTGAATTTATATGACCTGAATGCTTGTAGATTCTAATGTAGTTTCTTATGGGCTTTCTAATGATATAAGGATTGTATTCAATTGATATCTATTTGGTCTTAGATTGATTAATCTACATTGAATTGACTTAGATTAATTGATCATTACGATTTATGTTCTGGATTGATGTTCCTGGCCATGGGTAAGGGCCTTATGGTATTGAATTGAATGGTTTGGCTTTAGATTGAAGTGATGAGATCAAGTGGGTGGTATGCAGCCCTAACTCTCTTATTATTGTGTATAGTTATTGTAATTTAGCTTTTGTATTATATGTGATTGGTATGGTCCACTTATGGTGGCGGTGTTGTGTGAATTGATGTGGCCTTATCGGCGTTACTTTAAGTATATTGATGATCATGGCCTTGTCGGCACTACATGAAGTTATATGACTATATGTGTAGTTTATTATGTGAATTATGATTATATCTACCAATATGTAAAGTAATGTGAAAGTATGTGTTCTTTTTTTTGTCATTTAGGTGATCATGTTAGAAGAAGGGCTACACGTGTGTGTAGTCTTAGAGTTGATATGTGGTTGTTCCTAACTTGAATATAGGAGTCTATAATGGTCATATTGATGATGTTAAGGTAATAAATAGGTTGGATAAATAATGTTAACGATCATTCCAAAGAGTCTAAATAGAGATAGAATATATGTGTTAAATGGAAGTATGTTGTGTCCTGTTTAGGTAGACATGTGTCCCTTACTTGATGCTTACAAGAATATGTGATGTCTTGACTTAGGAACCTAAAGTGTATTAGTCTTAAATGAATGAATTTTTAATGAGACCTTGAATGATTATAAGAGGGTCATTTACATGGAACCTTAAACGAAGTGGTAAGGTTATGAATCGTGAAGTAGTTAGCCATAATGATATCCTTCATGTCCTGAGTGATGGACTTAAGGTTGATTGGCTGGAACGGCATCATATCATACCTAAGGAAAGTCACAATGATCTTCTTGTCTCCATAGTGAGTTATGCCCTAGTGGACCTTGTTAAGGTAGGGTGAATGTAATTAGGTCATGAACTTTCTAAGGGACCCATTTATATGAACCTTAATGAGAATTTATCTAAGAGAACTAAGGCTTGCACCAAGTGAATATGTTAAGGGAAAGTAGTTCTAGTTAAGTATGAGACTAGAATACAAAGTATACCCTTCATATTCCTTAACCATGTGCATACATGGGATGTCCTTGTTCTACCATTGGCAAGTAGAACACCTTATCGGAATAGGATAGAACTCCGGATTCCATGATTTGCTACCATGGTCTATGTCGATTATTGCCTATTATCATCATATGGGATACCCATTAACATTACAGAAGATCTATGAAGTCTAGGTGGTGGTATGGGACGCTACATATACATTGCATAATAGGCTCTGAAGATGTTAGTGAGAGTCCCTAGGTCTTCTTTAAGACCATTATGTGTATGTCCTTATGTGATGAATGTCTCTTACATGAATTAAGTAATGAAATGTCTTAAGATAGGGAAGCATGTTAAATGAATAAGTTTCCTTCCAAGAGTAATTAAGGGTTGTCTAATTAAGGTGTAAAGGGGGCAAGGGAATGGTCACTTAATTTCTTACTTAGATGAGTCTTAATAAAGATTCTAGTTAGTCAGTATTTTTGACTATGTGGACATGATCCTAAATTAGGTAAGTCTTATGGACTATTTAGGTAATCTTGAAGAGGTCAATCATGGACTTTATCTTCTTGAGTTACTTGAGTAGGTCTTTGGATAAACTTTGAAAGGAGAATGTCATGTTTGATGTATACTATTGTATTCAGTAAGAACGATTCTATCCTAGGTAGTCTATAGGATCACTTGTGGGTGTGTGATAGGGATTGTATGGGCGGTCGCTCCACACTCACTCAAGTGAACCTTTGAATCACCTTTGGTAAAAGGATCTTATACTTTGTATGTTGATGTATTGTAGGTGTGTATGTGTCTCATTATGAGTAGTCTTAAGGATCGTTTAGGCACATCTAGAGAGGGTGTATGGGCGGTCTCTCTTTGTGTGACTTAAGTGAATCTTAGGATAGCTTTAGTGAGAAGACTACATGCAAAAAGTTGTTTAACGTGAGGGCTAAGCACTTCGCTGTAACAGTGAAGAAAGGTCACTATACAGTGAGTGGTTCACTGTAAAGTGTACTTTAAAAATATGACAACTACTTAAATGATTTTCTTATGTATTTCTAATGTGATAAATGATGTTCTTATGATTATACTATGATGTTTTAAACCGAAATTCATGAAAAACATGTTATTAAGTAAATGTCCCTTTTTCATGGGTTTTGCATGGCTTCCATACTTAGTACATCTAATGTGCTAACCTTTTTTTCCCTTTTTGACTAAAGTGTAGGGAATTGGATGTCTTGGTGTACCATGGATGACGGATAGGTTTCTAAGAGTTGAAGATGAAGTATTGGTGAGTCCTCATCAATTCGAGGACAATAACCACATGTTCGGTCATGTCTTTACGTTTTAAGTCTTTATGTTATGTCTTGGATGGGTTTAGTCCCTAGTCTTGTATACTCTAAGTTTAGATTGTTCAAGGTTTGTAAAGGTTTAATGTTTTAAATGAAGTCTTTCGTTTATATTGTTTATGTAGACAAAGTTTTTAATTCTTACCCATTTTTAGTATGTTATTATGCGATGAACGATACAACAGGCTTGTATGAGACCTCCGAGAGGTCGAATACGCTGGTCGCAATCCATGATTGCACCCTAACTTCTAGGGTGTACTTGAGCGTCGTGACAACTATAGATTTATTTCAGGTCACTTTGCTAACAAAATAAGGAGATTTTTTTCTGCAGCTGCAGGGACTCACCACGATCATACTACAATACATACATTGCTTCAGAGATGGTGGAGCCTAGAATACAAGAATGACGTGCAGAATCTGCTCATCAAACTGCTGCCAGTGATTATCATCAGGATTCTCTGGAAAAATCGGTGTGCAGCAAAATATGGAACAAAACAGTCCAACACAGCCCGAGTAAAATTTCTTATCATAAAAGACTTCAATCATCTTCTCACCACATCTTATCCATAAATTCAATGTCCTAGTGATTGGAACACATTATTCGGGATGGTGGCAAGCTGCAAGCAGGATATCATGATTAAAGAAGTAAAATGGGAGAAACCTGATCTACCTTTGCTTAAGCTTAACACTGATGGGAGTGCTCTCGACAATCCCGGAAAAATTGGAGGAGGAGGAATTGTAAGAGATCACAAAGGAAATATGATATATGCATTCATCATTCCACAGAGAATTGGCGCAAACAATCAAGCTGAATTAGGCAGCTAGTCATGGGTTAAATCGGTGCATTCAACATGGATATAGGAAAATTCATTTGGAAGTAGACTCATAATTGGTCACTCACTGGATCAGGCTATGCCTCCCTGAAATTTACAACAGTACACACTGGAGCTCCATAATTTATATTCAACAATTGGAACAAGTCAAGGTTACTCATGCTTACAGAGGGGCAAACAAAACAGTTGATCCACTTCACAACACAGATATTATACAACACTTCTACATCAAGGACCAACTACCTATACTTGCAAGAGGAAGCTTCATTCTAGAAAAAATTGGCATGATCAACTTCAGAAGAAGAAATTGAAAAGGAAAAATAAAACCCCTGATTATTACTTGCTGTTATGTTATAGCTTTTCTATACCTTTTTTGGCTAGGATTCTATTCAACTAGACTATGCTAGATTGTATAGTCTTTTTAAATATGATAGACTTTTTTTCTTGTCTTACTTTTGTAAGGGAAGAGTCTCCCTTATTTACGTTTCCTAGATACTTTGTATTGAGAAGATCCCCTCTTCTAGGTACTTATTATTTTGGTTTCTCTTTTTTGAAAGGGGATGATTTGACTTTCCATTTAGGAAGGTTGACTATTGAACCAACATAGGATCGGAGGTAAGGTTTATGCCCCCCTCATTGTACTTATTGCTTTTATTAATGTTATGGCCTGGGGGTGTTGCTCAGCGCCTTACCCCCTCAAGGGTAGTTAAAATAAAATAAAATAAAAAAATAAAAAAACCAAAACCCTAATCCTAAAATTAACCCTAACACTAACTCTAAACCATAAACCCGAAATCCTAAGTCCAAAATATCGGAAAAACTTCCAGCAGTTTCAAAGTTAAATATTTCATCCATAAGGATATTCTGATTTTTGTACAATCTACATTTCCTCATATAAAATTAATATGGAATTGGACAGAATTGGTGGAATTACTTGAAAGATGCAACCATGAGGTAAAAGTTAATATAGTAATCTGGAAAACACCTCCCATTAATAAATATAAGTTGAACACAGATGGTAGTGCTCTAACTAATCCGGGAAAGATTGGAGGGGGTGGAATTCTTAGAAATGAATATGGTGACATTATATATGCATTTGCTATACCTCTTGGAGAAGGTACCAACAATCAGGCACAGATACAAGCTGCTACTTATGGATGAATTGGTGTATTCAGCATGGTTATAAGAACATTATTCTTGAGGTTGATTCGGAATTATTGAAAAAGTGGTTATTACAAAAGAATAATCCTCCTTGGAGAATACAAAGGTTTGTACAAGAATTACAAATGCTTATTAACCAATGTATTTTCTTTTCATGTGTGCATATGTACAGGGAGGCCAATAGTACAGCAGACATACTATCCAAGAATAGTCATAACCAAGACATTATTCAACATTATTATACTTATAATCAATTACCAGAGGCTGCAAAAGATAGTTATATTCTTGAGGAAATGGGAGTACAAAACTTCAGATGCAGGAAATTGAGAAGGATTAAACAACCTCCTTGACTGGTTCACTAGTACAATTTTACCTTATAACATATATTATGTCTTGTATAAATATAGATTTGTGTAATGCCTAGTTATCGGATTAATTGTCAAATCTATATCTTGTATGGTATAATTGTTGTTGCAGGTAAAAAGAAAGCAGAAGTATTAAGGAAGAAAGCAATACTAAGTAGTATCTATACAGAAGTTACTATATCTACAGAGTCAACAAAAGAAGGTGAAAAGCTACAGCAAAGTTGAGAAAAGCTATACAAATTCATGCTGATTTTGAATTTTGAATAGTTTTTTTTCAATAGATTTTGTCTTTTCAATTTATTTGTAAAAGGGAGGGTCTCCTTATTTATGTTTTCTTAGAAAATTTGTATTAGGAGAGGAGTCCTCTCTAGATACTTAGTATTTCAATAGTTTACATCTCATGTATGAGGTTGAGTTGACTAACCTTTGTAGGTAAGTCAATTCTATACCCTCCATAGGATAGAAGGTAAGGTTTATGCCCCCCTTCTTTTAATTCCTTGTTTCTATCAATGATAAGGAATGGGGGTGTTGCTCAGCCCCTGACCCACCACAAGGGTCGATTGTTAAAAAAAAGCCCAAAATATCAAAATCCAAACATTGAATACTAAACT
The DNA here is from genome assembly GCF_001406875.1 of Solanum pennellii. Taxonomy (NCBI): domain Eukaryota; kingdom Viridiplantae; phylum Streptophyta; class Magnoliopsida; order Solanales; family Solanaceae; genus Solanum; species Solanum pennellii. The sequence goes on along the minus strand of NC_028645.1, from coordinate 33,716,022 downwards.
ATAGATTTTAAACCTCAAATTCAACACCCTAACCCATAGAACCTAAAAAAACTACACCCTAACCCTAATCCTAACTATAACCCTAACCTTAACCCTGAATCATAAGTCCAAAATACAAAAACCCAAAAATTAAACACTAAACCATTGATTTTAAATCTCAAATCCTAAAGCACAAACCCTAGAACCTAAAAAAAAACTAAACCCTAACCCTAAACCATTAACCCGAAACCCCAATCCCAAAATACAAAAAACCAACATTAAACACTAAACAATAGATTTTAAACCAAAAATCCCAAAACTCAAAACCTAAACCTAGAAAAAACCCTAAACCATAACCCCTATCTTATCCCTAACACTAACCCTAACCCTAATCCTAACCGTATCCTTAACCCTAACCCTAAACCCTATACCCTAAACTCAAAGCCAAAAATACAAAACCCCTAACATTAACACTAAACCATAGATATTACAACTCAAATCCTTAACCCCCAAACCCTAAAACCTAAAAATAACATTAACCCTAACCCTAACTCTACAATAAATCTTATACCCCAAACCCAGAACACCAAAACCTAAACAATTAACGCTAAACAATTGATATTAAACCTCAATTCTACACCTTAAACAAAAAAATCTCAAAGAACCCCAAACCCTAACCTTAATCCTAACCCTAACCTTAACCCTAATCCTAACTCTAAATCATAAATCTGAAACCCAAAGCCCAAAATACCAGAACTTAATCATTAAATACTAAACAACAGATTTTAATCCTCAAATGTTAAACCCTGAACCATTTAAAAGAAAAACTACACCATAACCTTAAACCCTAAGTCAAAAAAGAACCCAAGTCCAAAATATGAAAACTCAGACATTGAACACTAAACCGTTGATTTTAAACCTCATATCCTAAACCACAAATCCTAAAACCTAAAAAAAACTAAACCCTAACCCTAACACAAACCCTAACCCTAACCTTTACTCTAACCCTAATCCTAAACAATTAACCAAAAACCTCAAACCTTAAAAATACCAACACCCAAACATTAAAAATTAAACCATAGAATTTAAACTGAAAATCCTAAACCCCAAAACTTAATACCTAATAAAAACACTAAACCCTAACGCTAACCCTATCCTTAATCCTAACCTTAAACCCTTAAATGTAAACCCTAAACCCAAAGCCCAAAGTACCAAAACCCTAACACTAAACACTAAACCACATATATTACAACTCAAATCCTTAACCCCAAACCCAAAAACCTAAATAAACAACATAAACCCTAACCCTACAATAAATTCTAAACCCCAAGCCCAATATACAAAAATCATAACATTAAACACTAAACCATTGATATTAAATCTTAAATCCTAAACCCTCAATCTAAAAACTTCTAAAAATCCAAAACCCTAACCCTAACCCTAACCCTAACCCTAACCCTAACCCTAACCTTAACCCTAAACCTAAACCTAAACTCTAAACACGAAACACTAAGCCCAAAATACCAAAATCCAAACATTAAATACCAAACCATAGATTTTAAACCTCAAATGTTAAACCCTAAACCATAAAACCTAAATAAAACCTACACCCTAACCCTAATCCTAATCCTAACTCTAACCCTATACACTAAACCCTAAACCCTAAGACAAAAAAAATCCTAAGTGCAAAATACGAAAACCCAAACATCAAACACTAAACCAAAGATTTAAAACCGCAAATCCTAAACCATAAAAAAACCTAAAACTTAACCCTAAACCCTAACCCTAACCCTAACATAAACCATTCACCCAAATAATTAAGTCCAAAATACCTAAACCGAAACATAAACACTAAACCGTAGAGTTAAACAAAAAATCCTAAATTCCAAAACCTAAAAGCCAAAAAAAACCTAAACCCTAACCCTATTCCTATCCCTTACACGAACCCTAACACTAACCCTATCTCTATAACCTATACCTTAAATCCAAAAGCACAAAATACCAAGACCCTAACATTTAGCACAAAACCATAAATACTAAAACTCAAATCCTTAACCCCAAACCCTAAAACCTAAAAAATAAATCAAACCCTAACCCTAACCCCAACCCAACCATAAATCCTAAACCCCAAGCCCAAAATACCAAAACCCAAACATTAAACACTATGTCATGGACATTAAACCTTAAATCCTAAACCCTAAACCCTAAACCCAAAAACCTAAAAAAAAACCTAACCGTAATCCTAACCCTAAATCTAAACCATTAACCCGAAACTCTAAGCCCAAAATATCAAAACCCAAACATAAAATACTAAAGCATAGATTTTAAATCTCAATTGCTAAACCCTGAACCATAAAACCTAAAAAAAAACCTACATCCTAACCCTAATCTTAGTCCTAACCCTAATTCGTAAATCTTAAGTCCAAGAAAAAAACCCTAAGTTCAAATTACGAAAAACAAACATTAAACATTAAACAATAGATTTTAAATCGAAATCCTAAACCCCAAATCCTATAACCTAAAAACTCCTAAACCCTAACCCTAACCCTAACCTTAAACTTAACCCTACCCTTAACCATTAACCCAAAACCCCAAGCCCAAAATACCAAAACCCAAACATTAAACATAAACCATAGTTTTTAAACCAAAAATCCTAAACCCAAAAAACAAAAAAAAAAAGCTCAACGCTAATCCTGACCGTATCCCTAACTGGAATTCCAGCCCTAACCCTATCCTTAACTCTAACCCTAAACCCTATACCCTAAACTCAAAGCCATAAATACCAAAACCCTAACGTTAACCACTTAACCAATGATATTACAACTCAAATCCTTAACCCCAAATCCTAAAACCTAAAAGCAACCTAAACCCTTACCGTAATTCTAACATCAAGCCTAACCCTAACCCTATGATAAACCCTAAACCTCAAGAACAAAATACCAAAACCAAAACAATAAATACTAAACTATTGATATTAAACCTCACATTCTGCACCCTAAACAAAAAAAATATAAAAGAACCCAAAACCCTAACCCTAACCTTAACCCTTACCCTAGTTCTAAACCATAAACCCAAAACCTTAAGCCCAAAATACCAAAAACCAAACATTAAATACTAAACAATAGATTTTAAACCTCAAATGCTAAACCCTGAACCATATTTTTTTAAAAAAAACTACACCATAACCCTAAACCCTAAGTAAAAAAAAAACCCAAGTCCAAAATACGAAAACCTAGACATTAAACACAACCATAGATTTTATACCTCAAATCCTTATCACAAACCCTAAAACCTAAAAAAAACTAAACCCTAACCCTAACCATAACCCGAACCCTAACCTTTATCCTATCCTAACTCTAACCCTAATTTTAAACTCAAAGTCGAAAATACCAAAACCGTAACATTGAACACTAAACTATAGATATTACAACTCAAATCCTTAACCCAAAACCCTAAAATCTACAAAAACTAAACCCTAACCCTGACCTTAAACCTAACCCTTACCGTTAACCTAAAACCACAAGCCCAAAATACCAAAACCAAAATATTAACCACTAAACAATAAATATTTTACCAAAAATCCTAAACTCTAAAACCTAAAACCTATAAAAACCCTAAAACCCTGACCCTAACACTAGGCCTAACCCTTTCCTTAACCTTAACCGTAAACCCAATGCCCAAAATACCAAAACCCTAACATTAAACACTAATTGATAGATATTACAAATCAAATAACCCCAAACCCTAAAACTTAAAAAACAACTTAAAACCTAACCGTAACCCTAACTTTAACCCTAAGACCAACACTACCACAAAACACTAAACTCAAAGCCCAAAATACAAAAACCCAAATATTAAACACCGAACAATAGATTATAAACCTCAAATGCTAAACCCTAAATCATAAAACCTAAAAATAACCTACACCCTAAACCTAAACACTAAGTCCAAAAAAAACCTTAGTCCAAAATATAAAACCCATACATTAAACACTAAACCATAGATTTTAAACCTTAAATCCTAAACCACAATCCCTAAAACCTAAAAACAAACAAACTAAACCCTAAGCCTAACCCTTAACCATTAACCCAAAACCCCAATCCCAAAATCCCAAAACCCATACATTAATCACTAAACCAAAGATTTTAAACCGAAAATCTAAAATCCAAAAACTAAAACTTAAAAAAAACCACTACACCCTAACTCTAACCCTATCCCTAAAATGAACCCTAACCCTAACCTATCTTTAACCTTAACCCTAACCCTAAACATAAATCATTCGCCCAAAAAATTAAACCCAAAGTACCTAAATCGAAACAATAAACACTAAACCATAGATTTAAACCAAAAATCCTAAACTCCAAAACCTAAAACCCAAAAAACACTAAACCTTAACCATATTCCTATCCCTAACACGAACCCTAACACTAACCCTATCCCTAAACCCTATAAGCTAAATCCAAAGCACAAAATACCAAAACCCTAACATTTAAAACATAACCATAGATATTAAAACTCAAATCCTTAACCCTAAACCCTAAAACCTAAAAAATAACCTAAACCTTAACCCTAACCCTAACCCAACCATAAATCCTAAACTCCAAGCAGAAAATACAAAACCCAAACATTAAACACTAAGCCATTGACATTAAACTTTAAATCCTAAACCCTAAATACAAAAATCTAAAAAAAATCTAACCTTAACCCTAACCCTAACCCTAACCTTAACCCTAACCCTAACTCTAAATCATAAACCCAAAACCCTAAGCCCAAATTATCAAAACCCAAACATAAAATACTAAACCACAAATTTTAAACCCAAACAATAATATTAAACATTTTTTTAAAAACCTACACCCTAACCATAAACCCTAAGTCCCAAAAAAAGAAGAAGCTAAGTCCACAATCTGAAAACCAGACACTAAACACTAGACCATAGATTTTAAACTTCAAATCCTAAACCACAAACCCTAAAACATAAAAGAAACTAAACCATAACCCTTACCCAAACCCAAAACCTAACCCTAACCCTAACCCTTAACCATTTACCCAAAACCCCATGCCCAAATTACAAAAACCCAAACATTAAACACTAAACCATATATTTAAAATCGAAAATCCTAAACCCCAAAATTAAAAACCTAAAAAACACTAAACCCTAACCCTAACCTTATCCATAACACAAACCCTAACCCTAACCCTATCCTTAACCTTAACCCTAACCCCTAACCCTCAACCCAATAACCAAAATACCAAAACCCTAACATTGAACACTAAATCATAGATATTACAAGTCAAATGTTTAACCCAAACCTTAAAACTAAAAAAATAACTTAAACCCTAACCCTAACCCTAACCTTAACCCTAACCCTAACCCTAACCCTAATCAATTAACCCGAAACCCCAAGCCTAAAATACCAAAGCCTAATTAGTTCTCTCTCTAACTTATCTTTCTAAAACAAACGCTCTCTAAATTTTACTCAGCTGTGCGTCCAACGGCCAGTCAAATGGCTAGTCCAAAAGGGCCTAACATGGCGCGTGAGACGTCGAGTGTAAACCTCAGACTGCCGAACTAGCCCCAACAGGGGCGCTCAGAGGAAAAGATTAAACCCTTAGCTTAATCCCGCTCTAATTCATCGAAAAACTCTGGGAAAGTGCAATCTCCAAGTGTGATGAAAAGTGAGCTTTCTCAGAGGGGTGAAGAGAAGACAAACAACAATATTTCCCTATAATCAATCAGGTCTAATCAAGAATACAGTTGTGAAGTGGATGAGTCTAATAACTTGAAGTTACTCAATAATCAATTATCTAGAAATACTGATTAAACAACCGAAAGAAACGAAGGGGAAAGCTCTTGGAATATCGAGAAAAATACCCAGCAAGATGAGAGGAAATATCGACCATCCTCTCAACGGAGTCGGGAGGAAACAATGATTGGGGTAGACTCGCAAAAGGAAGATGTTCATCTCACAACAATATCAAGTGAAATTAACCCTAAAATGGCAGGCGATATTCATAAATAGGTGATCAAGGAGAAAAACAATGATGAAGGAAATCGAAGGAAGGAATTGTGGAAGCAAGCCTAATATCTAAAGGTCTTCATAACAGACTTTAGTAGGAGAGCAGGACATTATTGAGGTGGAGAGTTCTGCAAACTCATCATTTTCATTCAATCCAAGAGAGGCATGTGCTCAAAGACAAGGCCCTCAACAAACCTTCAAGGAGCAGTCAGGGGAGGCAAATCATGCATGTAACCATACTAACCACACGTCTAAGTTCAAATATGCTAGTAATGTTGTTAACAATGGTCATGAGTATGAAAATGGAATGGGAAAATCTGTTGGTAGGACTAGTGGTCAGGAAAAGAGTGAGGTAAACAGTCAAAATGAATGTCAGCAAAAAAAGGTGTATGAACAGAAGGGCAATGACAGTACTAACTTTGAAAAGGAAATTAATAGTCAGTAAAAAGGAGAATGGTTAAGGGTGATCAAAATCAATTGGCTCAAAATAAGAACATTGAGGTAAGGAATCAAGACATGGAACAACAGGAAGAGCAACAGGATAACAGTGGATAGAGTCTCTACCATAGAGAATTTCCTAAGATTTCTAATAACTTTGAAAGAAGAAGTCCTAATGTCCAAAATATTTTTCAGTATATCTCTAACCTCAATACAAAATCTTCTAATAGCAGTAAGAGTAATCCAATTAATAAATAGGATCATGTTTAGGAACCTGCTCCCTGTACTGTTATCCAAACTCTGGCTACAAGATTCAGGCACATACATGCTACTCAAGATCTTAGTGTGGTGTTGAGAACCACCCCTAAACAAACTACCAAGAAGGGGCAACCTGTTTTGATCTTTGATATGTTTGATTACATGCATACTTTGACTGTGGACTGGAAGTACACCTTAGTTGGGAAATTTAGTACAACCATGCCTAAAGTGAAGCTGATCAGGAAGAGTTTTATACAACAAACTCAATTAAGTGGGGGGGGGGGTCAACATAGCACATTACAATGCAAAACATGTGTTTATTGATTTACAGAATAAGTTGGACTACAACACAGTCTGGACTCAACAAAGGATGACTATTGATGGATAATTAATGAGAATACAAGCATGGACATCTTTCTTTAAACCTGAGGAAGAGAATCCTATTGTGCGTGTCTGAATTTTGTTTCCTGGATTAGCATGGCAATGCTACAAGAAACCTTTCCTTACTCCATTGTTGGAATCTGTTGGTAAGGTTCTTTATCTAGACACTTGTTCTATCAAAAGGTCTAGGCAGGAATGGGCAAAGTTAAGATGCAAATAGAATTTACTAAGCCTAGACCTAGAAATATTTGGATAGGACTAGATCCTGAAGATGATACCATTGGATTCTTACAACCTATGGAATATGAGAATGTTCCCCGATATTGTGAGTATTGTAAACATCAGGGGCATGATATTGATGAATGTAAAGCTAAACTGATGGATGAAGAGTACAAACAAAGGAAAGAAAAAGAAGGGGAGAAAAAGAACAAAAACGAAGATTCCAGCAAAGCAAAGGAACAGGAAGATACACAAAACAAGAGCAAGGAAAATAGAGAGCAACAACAACAACAATGTTTAAATAATAACAGGCAATGGAAATAAAGTAAATAGAGATCAAAGAATGGGAGATACACCAAACAAGGAAATGAAAGAAAAAATTGCAACAATTCAGGAAAGAAACAGAAGTCGAGGAATTCAAATCAAGGAGAACATGAGAAAAAGCGCAGACCAACAAAAACAACATCAACAAAATGAAGGGACATATAACAATCCAGGTATCATAGCTAAGAACCCTACAAATACTGAATTAGATATCTTTGTTAGTAGGTTGGTTGTAGTTGTTAGAGGTAAGGAAGGGGGATGTCAGGAGAACACTACTAACATGTAGGATGGGGCAACCAAAGGGGAAACATACCTCAGGAAGGGCATGAGGAGGATTATACTAACCAAAACTTTGACTATAGAGACCAAAATAGTAGGAAAAAGCAACAAAAGGAGAATGTATAAAAAAGTCAGCAAAAGGAGCAACACAGGGACAACAGACTTACCATCAACAAGGAAGTTCATAAAGGAATACAAGGTAGAGACACACCAATCATGAAGGCCAAAAATAAAGAAAACATGGAAAAGGAGATGGAGAACAGTAGTAGCAAAGATATTGTGGAAAATACCCATAGAAGTAAAATCAAGCCTAGCAAGCAGAAAGGGATGCATCTATGAGAAAACTCAATAAGCAACAAGAGGCAGACCAGGAAAACCATCAGGAAAAGAGTGTGAATTCAGGTAAGGAGTTGGGGGTTGAAGACAAACATCATGGTCAGATCAAAAGCTTAGATCAAACTATAATATTAACCCCCCTCCTAGAGTACAACCTGATAAAGATTATGAAAAATGTATGGTCAATACTGCTCCTCTAATTGATATATGAGGTTATCAATTCTGAGGATGAGGTTGAAAGAAATTATTAATATAGGGATAAACTTGATGAAGATGATGAGACTAGTGATGCACTGATAAGAGCATTTAGTCCTCAAAATGACGAAGAGTTGGAGGAGGAGGTTCAGCAAGTGACACAAAAGTTAAGTTTATCTCCAAGAAAATTGAAACATGAGAAGGTTCATTTCCAAAAACAAGACATTAAAATTGTCACTACTGGCAGACCAAATACAAGGCTTTTCTCCTCTAGAGTTTCCCAATGATTAGTACAATCATTTGGAATGTGAGAGGTATCAACACCCAGGGAGTCATGGAAAGAATAAGAATTTTCAAAAAATTGTATCACCTTGCCATTATTGCCATTCTAGAACCTTTTGCTGATATTGATAATGTCATAAACTTTAAAAATCAGCTAGCCATGGATAATGCTAAGCCAATTGTAATCGAAAAATCTGGTTATTTTGGAATGGGGATGTATACTGTGTGGTAAAGGATCAGGATGATCAACAAATTACTTGTTATTTCAGCCACAATGAGCTTCAAAAGCAGTTCCCCGTGACTTTTGTATATGCCAAATTTAAAGAGTATCTGAGAAGACCTCTCTAGGCTAAAATGCTCCAACAGGCTGAGGTGGAAGACAGACTCTCGTGCTCAGTGGGAGATTATAATGTTATAACCTCCACTAAGAAAAAATTAGGGGGCATTCCTTATGATATTAGGAAAAACCTTGATTTCATTGCCATCATAGAAGCTTATGGCTTGATGGACATGGGCTTTATTTGTCAAAAGTAAACTTGGTCTAATAATAGGGGCATTAATCAAATGATGTGGAAAAGGCTTGACAAAGGGTTGATAAATGATAATTGGCTAGAAACTATGCCTCAAACTACTATCACCCATCATCCTTCCACTGGTTCTGACCATTGTCCTTTGTTGTTGGAGATCATTAACAATGAAGGGAGCCATACCAAGTATTTCAAATTCCTTAATTGTTGGGTGGATATCCCTAATTGTTTAGGAATTTTGAAAGATTGTTGGGATACGAGGTGGATGGAAATAGTATGTGGAGATTTCACCATAAGATGAAAAGGCTCTCTAATACTCTAAGTAAGTGGTCCAAAGAGGAATTTGGGGACATTTTCAAAATGTTTGAGAGTTTGAAGGAAAAGTTGAAGAGGCTGAGGATAAGTTGATCCAAAACAATAGTGCTACCAACAGAGAGAATCTACATGAGATTAATACCAAATTCATTAGATATCTCAAGTTGGAGGGTGCTATCATGATACAGAAATATGAGCTACACTTGTTCGAAGAAGGGGATACTAGTTCCAAATTCTTCCACTCTTGGATAAGGGGTAGAAGGAGAAGGCTTTTCATTCACAAGATCCATGACAATGAGGAATGGATTCAAGAAGATGAAAACATAGGTAAGGCTGCATGTGAATACTTTCAGGAGTTATTTACAGGGGAGAGTAAAAGTATCAATGAGACAGACCTAGAATACATCCCTAGAATGGTTACTCAAGAACAAAATGACAGACTTACTTCTCCGCCTACTATGAATGAATCACAAGAAGTGGTCTTCTCGATGAACCCCAACTCTACAGCAGGCCCTGATGGAATAAATGGCTACTTTTTTCAAAATGTTGGCATATTATCAATCAAGACTTGATGGGAGTGCTATTAGCTTTTTTCAGTGGCCAGGAGATCCCCAAGTATTTTTCTCATTCTTGTATAGTGCTTCTACCAAAAGTGAATAATCCTAACAATTTGAAGGAGTTCAGGCCTATTAGTCTAAGCAACTTCATTAGTAAAATCATTTCAAAAATGTTGAGTACAAGATTGAGCCCTATTCTTCCTAACTTGATCACTCTCAACCAGTCTAGTTTTGTAAAGGGTAGAAGTATAAATGAAAATATCATGTTGGCATAGGAAATCACCCATCAGATTAAAAAGCCTAACATAGGTAGCAATATCATTATATAACTTTACATGGCTAAGTACTATGACAGAATCTCACGGGCTTACATTTGCTTGGTCTTAAGGAAGATGGAATTTGAGGAAACTCTTATTGATATGGTGTGGACAAACATGGCTAATAATTGGTACTCTATCATGATTAATTGAAGAAGATTTGGTTTTTTCCAATCTTCTAGGGGCTCAAGCAAGGAGATCCCCTCTCCCCTGCCCTATTTATTTTAGGTGATAAAATGCTGTCAAGATCCTTAAATGGACTCCATAATCATAAAGACTATCATGGATTTGTCATGGAAAGAAGGGCCCCCAAAGTAAATCATCTGAGTTTTGCAGATGACACCATCCTGTTTACTTCAGGAAGGGTTAAGTCTCTTAAACTCATCATGCAGACTCTCAGTACCTATGAAGATACTTCTGGCCAGTTGATTAACAATGACAAAAGTCACTTCATGGTTAATCAAAGTGTTCAAGCAATCAAACTATGCTGGCAAAGATGTGTTGATTAATCATGTTATTCAAGCCTTACCCATTCATTTAATCTCAACTATCACCCCCTACCACTATAATTAAGCAAATACTAATGCTGATGGAAGATTTCTTTTGGGGCTGGAATAGTGAAAAAAAGAAGTATTATTGGGCATCCTGGAGGAACCTTAGCTATCCCATTGATGAAAGAGGGGTGGGAATGAAAAATCTGAAGGATGTGTGTTTAGCTTTCCAATATAAATAGTGGTGGAACTTTAGAGCTAAGAAAACATTGTGGTGATAATTCGTCAAAGCCAAATACTGCCAAAGATCAAATCCTATATGCAAGGAATGGGACTTTGGGGATTCTCTAAATTGGAAACATATGATTCATAAAAGGTGTAAGGTGGAGCAACATATTATATGGAAGCTAAACTCAGAGAATTGTTCCTTTTGGTGGGACAACTAGACTGGGAAGGGAATCTTGCTAGATTTTCTAGCAATAGCCACAGGTTTGACAACAGGAAAGTAGCTGACTTTTGGGTAGAAGGCTAGTGGAACTATCAAATGCTGGTTCAACAGGTACCCCCTAGCCAACTGGCCACTATCCTATTAATACCAATTCCTCAGCAACAATATTCTGACCAAGCTTACTGGAAAATAAACCCCAATGGCATGTTCACTTGTTCTTCAGCCTGGAATGAAATCAGGGAAAAAAGGCCAAGGATCAATTTAAGGCTCTCATTTGGCACAGGCATACACCATTTAAAGACTCCTTTGTTCTGTGGAGAACTTTAAATGGATAGCTACCTACTAATGAGAGCTTAATTAACTTTGTTTTAGAACCTTCTAACTGTTTTGGTTGTAGGAACAGGGCAGGATTAGATACCATCAACCATATCTTTAACAATGGACAGCTTGCTAGGGATGTCGTGAGATGGTTTGCAAATGGAGCAGGGGTTAAAATTGATCACAACTCACTGAGGAAACTTGTAATTCATTGGTGGTCGATGATACACATCAATGAAGCTCATAAACTCATCCTATATGTCTCCAGAATACTAATCTCCTTGAATTTATGGAAACATAGATGTGCTTGTAAATATGGAGGCAAAACCCCTAATGGCACCAGGTTTAGGTATGCAATTTATCGTGATAATTATAAACTTATAAAATCTTTTTTTCCTCAGGTTAGCTTGCCCCCTTTTGGTGTGGAATAATCTAACTAGCTGAAAGATGTATCCATGTGACAAAGGTGCAGAAGATAGCCTATACAAGACCACCTGATCAATGGATCAAAGTTAAGACAGATAGAAGTGCAATTGATAGTGCAGGCAAGATAGGGGCAGGAGGTATACTAAGAGATCATGAAGGCATTCTCATATTAGTATTCACCTCACCCCTGAGAAGTGGTACCAACAATCAAGCAGAACTAAGAGCAGCTATTTTTGGTATACCTTGGCCTTTCGAACTAGGATACAGGAAGATCATATTGGAAACGGATTCCATGCTAGCAGTCAACTGGATACTCCAAAAAACTAATCCTCAGTGGAGCATTTGCAATCAACTAGACAGATTGAAGGGTCTCATAGCTCCAATTCATGAATTCAAATGTACTCAAGTTTACAGGGAAGCGAAATAGGTGGCTGATGCACTTTCCAAACATAGCCACAATATTGCTTGTCCGGAAATTTACTATACTCTTCAAGAGCTACCTAAGGAGGAAAAGGCCTATTTTAAATTGGACTTAATGGAGATGCCAAGCTTCAGAAGGAAGAAAATAAAGAAGATCAAAGAACCTCCTTAAACATTCTACTAACTTTTCAACTAAGCTAGAATTCCCAATATAGCTTCTTTGAATAGTTTAAGCTAGATTGTTTAATTTTTTGAGATGTAAAGGGAGAGTCTCCCTAATTTATGTTTCCTAGATTCTATGTATTGAGAGGAGTCCTCTCTTCTAGGTATATAGAAACTTTGGATTCATCATATTGTAAGGTGACAATTACATTTCTTTAGAAAATTGAATCCAAGCCACCATAGGAATAGAGGTAAGGTTTATGTCCCCCTCTTTGTAAATTTTTTTGGTGAAATGGTAAGGCCTGGGGGTGATGCTTAGCCCCTACCCCTCTAAGGGTATTAAAAAAAACTAAAAATAAAAAAATCCTAAAATACCAAAATCCAAATGTTAAACATCAAACCATAGATTTTAAACCAAAAATCCTAAGCCCCAAAATCTAAAACCTAAAAAAACCTAAACCCTAACCCTAACCCTATCCCTGACACTAACCCTAACCCTATACTTAACCTTAACCAAAAACCCAAAGTCTAAAATACCAAAACCCTAACATTAAACACTAAACCATAGATACTACAACTCAAATAACCCCAAACCCTAAAACTTAAAAACAACGTAAAACCTAACCTTACCCTAACAGTAATCCTAACACTAACCCTACCATAAACCTTAAACCCAAAGCCCAAAATACCAAAATCCAAATATTAAACACTAAAACCCAAATGCTAAACCTTGAATCATAATACCTAAAAAAAAAACCTTAGTCAAAAATACAAAAACCCAGACATTAAATACTAAACTATACATTTTAAACCTCAGATGTTAAACCACAAACCCTAAATTCTAAAAAAACATTAAACCTAACCCTAACCCTAACCATAAACTATTAACCCAAAATCCCATGCCTGAAATACCAAAACCCAAACATTAAACACTAAACAATTGATTTTAACCCAAAAATCCTAAACTTCAAAACCTAAAACCTAAAAAAACACTAAACCCTAACCTTAACCCTAACCCTATCATTAACCCTAACCCTAAACCTTAAACTCTAAAGACAAAGCCCTAAAAAACAAAACCCTACATTGAACACTAAAACATAGATATTACAACTCAAATCGTTAATCCAAACCCTGTAACCTAAAAAACAACCTAAACCCTAACCCTAATCCTAACCCTAGCAAAAATCCTAAACCTCAAGCCAAAAATACTAAAACCTAAACATTAAACACTAAACTATTGATATTAAACCTCAAATTCTAAACCCTAAACCCAAAAACCTAAAAAAAAACCTAGCCCTAACCCTAATCCTAACCCTAACCTTAACCCTAACCTGAACCTTAACCCTACCCTAACTCTAAACCATACAACCGAAACCCTAAGCCCAAAATATCAAAACCCATACATTAAATACTAAACAATAGATTTTAAATCTAAAAAGCTAAAACCCCGAACCATAAACCAAAAAAAAAACCTATACCCTAACCCTAATCCTAACTCTAACGCTAACCCTATACCATAAACTCTAAACCCTATGTCCGAAAAAACACAAAGTCCAAAATGCAAAACCCAAATATTAAACACTAAACCATAGATTTTAAACCTCGAATCCTAAACCACAAACTCTAAAACAAAAAAAAACTAAACCCCAACCTTAATCCTAACACTAAACAAGTAACGTTAAACAATAAGCCCAAAGAACCTAAATCCAAATATTAAACCGTAAACCATAGATTTTAAACCAAAAACCGTAAACCCCAAAACCTAAAACCTAACCAAAAACCTAAACCCCAACCCTAACCCTATCCCTAACCCTAACCCTATCCCTAACCCACTCTTAACCCTAACCCTAAACCCTAAACCCTAAATCCAACGTACAAAATATCAAAATCCTAATATTTAACACTAAACTATAGATATTACAACTCAAATACTTAACCCTAAACCATAAAACCTAAAAAATAACCTAAACCCTAATCCTAACCCTAACCCAACCAAAAATCCTAAACCCCAAGCCCAAAATACCAAAACCCAATTATAAACTAAAACATTGATATTAAACCTCAAATCATAAACCCTAAACCCAAAAAAAACCAAAACCCTAACACTAATATTTATCCTAACCTTAACTCTAAACCCTAAACCCGAAACCCAATGCCCAAAATATCAAAACCCAAACATTAAATACTAAACAATAGATTTTAAACCTAATATACTAAACTCTGAACCATAAAACCTAAAAAAAACTACACCCTAACCCTAATCTAACCCTAACCCTAAGCATAAGCCCTAAACCCTAAACCCTAAGTCCAAAATATAAAAATCCAAACATTAAACACTAAACCATTGATTTTAAATCTCAAACCCTAAACCATTAACCCAAAACCCCAAGCCCAAAATACCAAAACTCAAACATTAAATACTAAACCATAGATTTTAAATAAAAATCCTAAACCCTACAACCTAAAACTAAATAAAAAACTAAACCTTAGCCCTAACCCTATCCAAAACACTAACACCTAACCCTAAACCTATTGTTAACCCTAACCCTAAACCCTATACCGTAAACTCAAAGCCAACAATACAAAAACCCTAACGTTAAACACTAAAAAATAAATATTACAACTTAAATCCTTAACCCCTAAACCCTAAAACCTAAAAATAACCTAAACCCTAACCTAACTCTAATCAAAACCCTAACGCTAACCCTAACCATAACTTTAACCCTAACCCTAAACCATTAACCCAAAACCTAAAGCCCAAAATACAAAAACCCAAACAATAAACACTAAACCATAGATTTCAAACCGAAAATCCTAAAACCCAAAACCAAAAACCTAAAAAAACACAACCCTAACTTTAACTCTATCACTAACACGAACCCTAACCCTAACCCTATCCTTAACCCTAAATATAAACCCTATACTCTTAACCCAATGACAAAAATACCAAAACCCTAACATTGAACACTAAACCATAGTTATTACAACTCAAATTTAAAACCCAAACCCTAAAACCTAAAGAGCAACTTAAACCCTAACCCTAAACCATTAACCTGACACTCCAAGCCCAAAATACCAAAACCAAAATATTAAACACTAAACCATATATTTTAAATAAAAAATCCTAAAACCCAAAACTTAAAACCTAAAAAAATCCTAAACCCTAACTCTAACCTTATCCCCAACCCTAACCCTAACCCTATCCTTAACCCTAACGAAAAACCCAAAGCCCAAAATACCAAAACCCTCAAATTAAACACTAAACCATAGATATTACAACTCAAATAACCCAAAACCCTAAAACTCAAAAAAACACCTAAAACCTAACCCTAACCCTGACATTAACCCTAACATAAACCCTAAACCCAAAGCCCAAAATACGAAAACCTAAATATTAAACACTAAACAATAGATTTTGAACCTCAAATGCTAAACCTTGAATAAAAAAACCTAAAATAAAACCTTAGTCCAAAATACAAAAACCCATACATTAAATACTAAACCATATATTTAAAACCTCAAATCCTAAACCACAAACCCTAAAAGCTATAAAAACCTAAACACTAACCTAAATCCTAACCCTAACCTTAACCCTAAAACTAGTGTATGCACTTTCCATTCAATTGGGTTTTGGTACTAATAATACTGCAAGGATTAAGGCAGCTTTGCAGGGAATTTATTGGAGCGAGCAACATGGTTACAAACGAGTTCTTCTTGAGGTGAATTCGGAATTATTAAGCAAATGGATTAATAATACAGTTACAGATCCTTGGAGAAACAGGCAGGAAGTCCATACTATACAAGTAATTGCAAGCAAACTGGAATTTTTCAAATGTAGTCACATATATCGAGAGGCCAATGTAACACAAGATTTACTATCAAAATGGAGTCAAAGACATGACATTATACAACAATTCTACACTTAACATCAACTGGTGGGGTTAATCAAATGAAGCTACATTTTGATGAAGCTTGGTATACAAAATTTTAGAAGAGAGAAGCTTAAAAGGATTAAAGAGCCTCCTTGAAGAAATTACATACAGTTTATTGTATTAGTTCAAATTCAATTGTATGTTCTAACATTTCTGTATTCTTAATTCTACATGTAAATATAGTTTAGAATATAGTTCAGTTTGACATATTCAATTGTACGGGGAGACTCTTCGTTGTTTAGTTTATCGTATGCTAGATTTGTTTA